>NW_027461672.1:300000-388615 GCF_050947455.1 Rhinoderma darwinii
AGCCCCGATCCATGAACCTATATTCTAAGTCCTTACCCTGTTTTCTGAAATCTTCCTCCCTAGAACACGTACGCTTTAGTCTAAGAAATTGACCTGTGGGAATAGCAGCAATAGTTTGTTTCGGATGTGCAGAGGTAGCGTGTAAAAGAGAATTTACAGATGTCTCTTTCCTGAATAGATCAGTTTGGACATCACCATTTTCATCACATTGGATTTTGATGTCCAAAAAATCTACTTGTTTTTTGTCACATTTGTATGTGAGTTTGATATTCTGATCGTTCAGGTTTAATTCTGCCATAAATTGCTGCAATTGTTCAAGAGTCCCCTGCCAGATCAAGAAGATATCGTCAATGACCCATGTGGCGGCCATGCTTTTATTTGTGATTCATTTTTAGAAACTCGTTTTGTGTAAAGAGTGTAATATTGTCAAATAAAAAGATTATGTATATATATTTTTTTGACTTAGAGACTCCTTGGTTCTTTCCTTGTTCGGTGTAATATATTTTGGGAGTACAGTCGTAAGTTATAAGGGAGGATACATATATATTGTGCCAGATGATGCAGCATGCATGCCCTGTATATAGGATTTATTGTATTTTTGTCTGTATTTATTACAGAATTGGGCATCACAATCCCGATGGACTACAAAGCCAGAGAACGTGCCTGGCAGTCCAAAATTGAATCTGTTTTTAATAATGAGTCCACAGATACTAGCACCAGTGATCAGAGAAACAGTCTAGACATACAAAGGAAACTTAAGAACTTACTCCATAGACGAACAAAAACCTGGTGGAACAGAGCCTTTCTCGAACAGTACATACAGAAAGGGCTAATACCTAGGGGGCTGCGCATACAGCTATTTCCCTCCTTCCCCATAGATAATGAGAGCTTCATTTCTGATTGGGAAGAAGCCTGTAATATATGTTCTAAAAAGTTTATGAATCTACTTATAGGCCTCAATAAAGGAACATTAGAAACAATAGATGGTGAAATCGAGGCACTACATATTACACTGAAAGAGATTACCACACCAGAAAATCTCTCACTGTTTAGCCATCATTTGGATAAACAGTTTGAGATCTGGGAGAAGGAGATTCAAGTCATAAAGACCAAAAAACTTGTAAGAGATCAAAATGATGCATCTCAACATAGAGTATATCGTTGGAGATGGAAAGAACGTCAGGGAAATTTGAGTACATCATCATCTATGTCCTCCACTTCACTTCAGAGTGAGAATGAAGTAACAACACCACAGTCCCTCACACTTAGTCAAAGACCCATTAGATCCAAACGCAAATTTGATTATAAAGATAGCGGCTATAATAAAAGGAGAGCCAACAGACCTGCCGAGTCCTTGGATCGAAACCCCAAGGTAATCAATTTGTCAGAACATATACTTTCTGTAACTGATATAAATGTATTAAGCAGAGGTTTGACTTTCTCACCAACTGCACCATTTGATGCATTTACAGCAATAAAAGATCTGAACCTGTTTGCCAGAACCTTGATGTTCAAGAGATGGCACTATAAGGAAGAGGATCAGATCTTTGAAACTGTTGAGGAAAGGACTACATTAAGAGATCTAGAAACACTTATGGGTGAACAAGATGACACACAGGTAAGAGCCATTCCTGATTGCATTAAAAGAAAATCGGCCAAATTTCCACCTCTATTCCTATGCCCAGCAATTGATACATTCGTGAAAACAGTATCCAAAGAATTTGATAAAATATCAACAACTTTGGTTAACGACAATCTATCTAAAAATGAAAGAGAAAGCCTTCATAAGTTAAAAAATCTTAGAGATGTCATTTACAAACCCGCCGACAAAGGGGGAAACATTGTTGTGTGGCCGAGGACAATGTACGAAAACGAAGCGAATCGTCAGTTAAGGGATAAAAAATAGTACAAAAAACTAACATTCAACCCTATTTCTTCCTATAGTGAACAACTGGCTAAAATTCTAAAACAAGCGATGGACGATGGAGTTGTGACCAAAGATTTATATTGTTCCAATACCTGTAGTAGCGACATTGTATCTTTTGCCAAAAGTCCATAAAAATATAAAGACTCCACCAGGAAGACCGATCATCTCTGGCCAAGGTAATTTTACAGAGAATATCTGTAAATTTATAGATTATTATCTTAAGCCATTAGTGGAATGTTTACCCTCCTATATTAGGGACTCATCAGATCTCTTACAGAAATTGGAATGCACCCATCTAGATGTCGACACGTGGTTCGTCACCTGCGACGTTGAATCGCTCTATACCAGCATTAGACACCACGATGGGATCAAATCTACCAATTTTTTCTTGAGTATGAGTAATTTGGAGGAAGGGCTCATTAAACTGCTTGGTGTATTATTAGACTTCGCCTTGACACACAATGTGTTTACGTTCAATGAGTCATTCTACCTACAACTCCAGGGAACGGCAATGGGGGCATCTTGTGCGCCCTCATATGCCAATTTGTTCCTGGGGCTGTGGGAGAGAAATTTATTCCTGTCAGATCACGGTACGTCAATGAACCAAGTCATTTTCTGGGCTCGCTTCATTGACGATATCTTCTTGATCTGGCAGGGGACTCTTGAACAATTGCAGCAATTTATGGCAGAATTAAATCTGAACGATCAGAATATCAAACTCACATACAAATGTGACAAAAAACAAGTAGATTTTTTGGACATCAAAATCCAATGTGATGAAAATGGTGATGTCCAAATTGATCTATTCAGGAAAGAGACATCTGTAAATTCTCTTTTACACGCTACCTCTGCACATCCGAAACAAACTATTGCTGCTATTCCCACAGGTCAATTTCTTAGACTAAAGCGTACGTGTTCTAGGGAGGAAGATTTCAGAAAACAGGCTAAGGACTTAGAATATAGGTTCATGCATCGGGGCTACAGTAATCGGTGTATCAGGAAAGCGAAAAAAAGAGCTCAAGAAAAGGAGAGAAACAAACTATTACAACCAGCGGTTCGAGAAAATAAAATCAACGAGGTGAGATTTATCACACCATATCATTCTCGCTGGGAAGAGATGAAAGATCACTTAAAGAGATACTGGCCGATTCTGAAAGCCGATCCGATACTCAATAAAATATTGCCTACACTGCCGTCTGTAACCTACCGTCGTGCTAAAAATCTGAAAGACCATTTGGTCAGAAGTTTTTATACCCCAGTTTCACAGGGAATTAGATTCTTTGGGACCAAGGGCCCTAAATGGGGTGTTCCCCTTGTGGAGGGTGCATTTCATGTCCCAATATTGAACGTGCATTTCTAATTCCTGCAGTAGTCTATATATGGCAGCGTAAAATAAAATAATGAAATGTATAATTTTTAACAAATTTGTAAATTCTATGAATTTTCACACTATTGCACTTTAGTATCGAAATGTATATATTTTTATACCCTTATGTATTATATTAGCACTAATTTACTTTGTACACAAATTTTTATATATATATATATATATATATATTTTTTTTTTTTATTTTTTTTACCCGATTATATATGCATATGATCTATGTACATATATACATGAGTATGACAATAATTATTCATCACTATATGATATATATCTATTTCTATATTCACTTTATATAATATATTGTCATGCGTTTGCGACGTATATTTTGCATGTATATATATGTATATATTTTCCTGTCATATACAACACTTACTTATTCACTTTATAAAAAAAATATAAAAAATACAAAAAAAATATATGTATATACACTAATTTGTATTTTTAAACACAGTATATTCTGTGTGAATATGATTTAATCCATGCTCACCTACGAGTCAATATTTCTTTTAATATAAAGTCACGTATTTTAATATAATCTATTATGCAATTTCTTGAAGATCTTGTGCTGTATATCACAAAGGTGCTTTCCTTGTGTTAAAAACCATATATTTTCATAGACCGCTATGGGTACTGATACACTTATAAACATTGAATATCTTAATTCTATTGCACGGTGTGTAATCTCTTTCTATACGTACATATTGTACTTGGTGGAATTATCATCAACATGCCTCAATCTAGTGCGCATGCGCTGGCGTCCTTAGCAACTCACTAGGAGTCGGCATCTTGATGTGCGCGGGATGAAGGGCGCCGCTGTGACATCATCACGCGGCGCACTCATCGCGTATCACATGATGCCCACACCATGTGATGTTTGTCTACTGATAAACGCGGACATGACGCCACAGCTGATTGAGGTAATTGTATTGTATAATATTTTCACCTGGCCAATCGTTTCCTGATTGGTCCCTAGGTTAGATAAATAGGAGGGATATATTTGTAGATGCCACCCCCAGACGAAGGTGGAAGCCGAAACGCGTTGGGGCCGGCTGCCATTCTTGGAGTCTCAGCTACATGGGTTAGTACTTTGCTAGTACTCCTTGGTCTATTGTTCGCTGCTTTTTTGGTATTTGGGCCTTTACATATATATGGTTATTAGCCTAGTATCTATACATGCATTAGCTCTCTTTTTTGGACATTATAACACATTGTTCATTCAGTCCTATTTCTATTGCACTTTTCATGCATGGGAGTAACATCCCTCTTACCGACTTTTTGAAGCAGTTTAACATATCACCTGTAGCCAGTATACCTCACCTTATCTATATCATGCTACCTATACTGTTGTCTTGAGGTATACTTTAATATGTCTTTACTTACATGACCATATTTGATTAACAGTTGACCCATGTGGCGGCCATGCTTTTATTTGTGATTCATTTTTAGAAACTCATTTTGTGTAAACAGTGTAATATTGTCAAATAAAAAGATTATGTATATATATTTTTTTGACTTAGAGACTCCTTGGTTCTTTCCTTGTTCGGTGTAAAAAAAAAAAAAAAAGTCTTTGGTATTTGTGTTAGCCAAAATTAGTGTGTTAGACTACTAGCTCCGTTCAAGTCTCATGCAAATAGCAACAATCTTTCCTATAAGGTACAAGTGTGCGTGTTTACTACACACTCAGTGTGTCCTTTAACCCCTTAGTGACTAAGCCTGTTTTGGCCTTAAGGACCACTTGAAGTGGTAATAACTTTGGAATGCTTTTATTTTTTTAAGCGATTCTGAGAGTGTTTTCTCGTGACACATTGGACTTTAAGTTAGTGGTAAAATTTGGTTGACACATTCAGTGTTTATTTATGAAAAACACCAAAATTTTGCAGACATTTTTTTTTTTACATTTAAATGTATCTGCTTGTAAGACAGATAGTAATACCACACAAAATAGCTACTATTTCACATATTCCATATGTCTTCTTTGTGTTTGCATTGTTTTTTTAACGTCCTTTTTATTTTTCTAGAACGTTACAAGGCTTAGAACTTTAGCAGCAATTTCTCAAATTTCTTAGAAAATATAAAAAGCCTTATTTTAGGGACCGGTTCCGTTCTGAACTGGTTTTGAGGGCATTATATTCTATAAACGCCCTATAAATCACCCGATTTTAAAAACGGAACCCCTCAAAGTATTCAAAACAGCATTTAGAAAGTTTCTTAACCCTTTAGACGTTTCACAAGAAAGCAAATTAAAGGGGAAATTTACAAATGTCATTTTTATATTTTTTTTGCAGAAAATCAGTTTTAATAAAAAAAAAATTCTGTAACTCAGAAGGTTTTACCAGAGAAACGCAACTCAATATTTATTGCCCAGATTCTGCAGTTTTTAGAAATATCCCATGTGTGGCTCTAGTGTGCTACTGGATGGAAACACAGGCCTCAGAAACAAAGGAGCACCTAGTGGATATTGGGGCCTTCTTTTTATTAGAATATGTTTTAGGCACCATGTCGGGTTTGAAGAGGTCTTGTGGGGCCAAAACAAAGAAAACACCCCAAAAAAGACACCATTTGGCAAACTGCACTCCTCAAGGAATTTATCAAGGGATATAGCGAGCATTATGACCCCACAGTTTTTTTTGCTGAATTTAGTATAATTAAGCTCTGAAAATGAAAATCTACATTTTTTTTTCTAATAAAATGTCGTTTTAGCTCAGATTTTTCCATTTTCACAATAGATAAAGGAGAAAAAGAACCACAACATTTGTAAAGCAAAGTACGGAAATACCCCATATTTGGTAATAAACTGCTGTTTGGATCCACGGCAGGGCTCAGAAGGGAAGGATTGGCCGTTTGGCTTTTGGAGCTCAAATTTTGCTAGATTGTTTTTCAGGTGCCATGTTTCAGTTGCAAAGCCCATGAGAGGCCAAAACAGTGGAAACCCCCAAAAGTGACCCCATTTGGGAAACTACACCCCTCAAGGAATCTATCTACTCCGTGTTCCAAATTATTATGCATATTGGATTTAAGTGTCATAAACAATTAATTATTTGTTTTTCAATTAAACTCATGGATGGTTTTGTGTCTTAGGGTTCTTTGGATCATTGTAAACAATCTCAGACACCTGTGATAAATAGTTTGCCAGGTGTGCCCAATCAAAGGAAAACGACTTAAGAAGGACGTACCACATTATTAAGCAGGCCACAGGTTTCAAGCAATATGGGAAAGAATAAGGATCTCTCTGCTGCCGAAAGGCGTGAAATAGTGCAATACCTTGGACAAGGTATGAAAACATTGGATATTTCAAGAAAACTTAAGCGTGATCATCGTACTGTGAAAAGATTTGTGGCTGATTCAGAGCACAGACGGGTTCGTTCAGATAAATGCATAATGAGGAAGGTTTCTGACAGACAAATTAATAGGATTAGGAGAGCAGCTGCTAAAATGCCATTGCAAAGCAGAAAACAGGTATTTGAAGCCGCTGGTGCCTCTGGAGTCCCGCAAACCTCAAGGTGTAGGATACTCCAAAGGTTTGCAAGTGTGCATAAAGCTATTATTCGGCCACCCCTAAACAATGCTCACAAGCAGAATCGGTTGCAGTGCGCTCAGAAATACATGAAGACTAATTTTCAAACCGTGTTGTTTACTGATGAGTGCAGTGCAACCCTGGATGGTCCAGATGGATGGAGTAGTGGATGGTTGGGGAATGGCCACCATGTCCCAACAAGGCTGCGACATCAGCAAGGAGGTGGCAGAGTCGGAGTCATGTTTTGGGCTGGAATCATGGGGAGAGAGCTGGTAGGCCCCTTTAGGGTCTCTGACGGTGTGAAAATGACCTCTGCAAAGTACATAGAGTTTATGACTGACCACTTTCTTCCGTGGTACAAAAAGAAGAACCGTTCCTTCCGTAGCAAAATTAACTTCATGCATGACAATGGACAATCTCATGCTGCAAAGAATACCTCTGTGTCATTGGCTGCTATGGGCATAAAAGGAGAGAAACTCATCGTGTGGCCCCCATGTTCCCCTGACCTCAACACTATTGAGAACCTTTGGAGCATCCTCAAGCAAAATATCTATGAGGGTGGGAGGCAGTTCACATCAAAACAGAAGCTCTGGGAGGCTATTCTGACATCCTGCAAAGATATTTAAAGGAACAGTGTCATCACAAATTATTTTTTTATATGTTAAAGATGTTAGTGCTTTATTAAAAACGTTTATATTTATTTGTGTGTTTGTGTTTTACTTTTTCTTATTTTTACACTTTTTCTTCCCTATGGGGGCTGCCATTTTTTGTTCCATCTCTGTATGTGTCGATTAACGACACATACAGACATGGAATACGGCAGCCACAGTCCCATAGGGACTGCGAACGGCTCCCGTCCCATTCACTTGTGTGTACGGCGTCTGTGTGGGAACTGCGCATGCGCCGCTCCCACACAGTCCAATTTGAAATTGGCGCCGTCCGGCGCCATTTTCCTGTGGACCGGAAGGAACAGTAATATTACTACTTCCGGTCGCGGCTTCCGGACATGTGCACTTGGACCAGCGGCAGCAGACGGAGCGGACGGGCCGGAGGGAGCCGCGGCGGCAGGAGCAGGTAAGAGATTTCAATGTATGTTCCGTGTTTGTGTGTGTTTACTACTGTATGTAAACTTACTACACTGTGTGTTAGCTCAAAAAATGGCGACACACAGTGTAGGAGGTTACTGTAATGGCAGGAAGGAGGTGAAGGGAACAAGTGAGCCCTAATCTACCCACCGCCCTGTCCCTGCCTACTTGCAACGACCCGCCCTAGGCGACGGGGTACAACTTGGCGGCGGTCCCTACACTGTCTAAGTGCAAGGAGTACAAACAGGGAACACGCAAGGGAATACAGTAGCCCACGGAACGCCGCGAGGAGACGGAGCGGTGAATGAGCCAGTCAGGATCAGGAAGTAGTGGAGTATACAAACGGGAGCACGGAGCAGAAGCAAGCCAGGGGCAGAGCAACGCAGGATAAACGGAACTGAAGCAAGGCAGAAGCACGGCAGAAGCAGGCTGGAGCAAGGCAGCAGTGGGGCCAGGAATCCAAGAAGAATAACAAGCAAGGAGGAAGAGAAAACGGCAGGTATAAATGGACAAGGGGCGGAGCTAACTCTGACTGACCAGGCCGCGATAGGCTCTCCCACTCCTGAGCCTGCCACCCTGATTGGTGGGAGCAGGTGTCAGTCTCAGAGGTCTGGCCTCAGGTGTCGACTGATTAATCCTGGGAGTATACCCAGACGTAGTGCCTGGCAGATCCTTTACAGTACTCCCCCTTTTATGAGGGGCCACCGGACCCTTACTAAGAGGACCCGGTTTAGTGGGGAAGAGAAGGTGGAACCTCCTGATCAATACCCCAGCGTGAACATCTCGAGCAGGTACCCAAGTCCTCTCCTCCGGCCCGTATCCTCTCCAATGGACCAGGTACTGGAGGGAGCCCTGGATCATCCTACTGTCCACAATCTTGGCCACCTCGAATTCCACCCCCTCAGGGGTGAGAACGGGAACAGGAGGTTTCCTCGAGGGGGACCAGGACGGGGAGCAGCGTTTCAGGAGGGAGGCATGGAAGACGTCGTGTATGCGAAAGGATGGGGGCAGCTCCAGACGGAAGGATACAGGGTTGAGGACTTCAATGACCTTATAAGGTCCAATAAATCGGGGAGCAAACTTCCTGGACGGGACCTTAAGGCGCAAGTTCCTCGACGACAACCACACCAGATCCCCGACGACAAACCGGGGGTTAGCAGAACGTCTACAATCAGCCTGAATCTTTTGTACGCTCTGGGACGCCTCTAGGTTCTTCTGAACCTGGGCCCAGACTGTGCACAGTTCCCGATGAACGTCCTCTACCTCGGGATTATTGGAACAACCAGGGGAAACGGAGGAGAACCTAGGATTAAACCCGAAATTACAGAAAAACGGGGAGACCCCTGACGAGTTACTGACCCGGTTATTCAGGGAAAATTCGGCGAGGGGAAGGAATGAGACCCAATCAAATTGACAGTCAGAAATGAAACACCTTAAATATTGTTCCAGGGATTGGTTAGTCCTTTCCGTTTGGCCATTAGTTTCGGGATGGAAGGCGGAGGAGGATAGATCAATCTCCAACTTTTTACAAAAAGCTCTCCAAAATAAGGAAACAAATTGTACCCCTCTGTCCGAAACGATATTGACTGGGGCCCCATGGAGACGCAGAATGTGTTTCACAAACAAAGAAGCGAACGTCTTGGCGTTAGGTAGTTTCTTAAGGGGCACAAAGTGGCACATCTTGCTGAAGCGGTCTACTACCACCCACACCACCGACTTGCCCTGAGATGGAGGCAAATGGTGATAAAATCCATGGAGATATGGGTCCAAGGTCTCTGGGGAATGGGCAAGGAACGTAGTAAGCCCGCAGGTCGGGACCTAGGGGTCTTGGACCTAGCACAGACCTCACAAGCGGCGACGTAAACCCTAACGTCTTTAGGCAACCCAGGCCACCAATAGTTTCTGGTAATGAGGAGTTTGGTACCCAAGATGCCAGGATGACCAGATAGAGCGGATGTTAGGGATCTGCCAGGTACTTCATCTAGCTATACTCCTGGGATTAATCAATCCACACCTGAGGCCAGACCTGTTCGACTGACACCATCTCCCACCAACCAGGGTGGCAGGCTCAGGAGTGGGAGAGCCTATCGCGGCCTGGTCTGTCGGAGTTAGCTCCGCCCCCTGCCCTTTATTACCTGCCCTGTGCTCTCCCTCAGTGCTTGTAATTCTTTTGGATTCCTGGCCCCACTGCTGCTTGCTCCAGCCTGCTTCTGCCGTGCTTCTGCCTTGCTGCAGTTCTGCTCGACCTGCTTTGCTTTGCCCCTGGCTTGCTTCTGTCTCCGTGCCCGCTCGGGTGTACTCACTTCGTCCTGGTCCTGACTGTTCGTTCGCCGCCCCGTTTCCTCGTGGCGTTCCGTGGCTACTACCCCTTCCCTTGCGTGTTCCCTGTTTGTCTTCCCGTGCACTTAGCCAGCGTAGGGACCGCCGCCCAGTTGTACCTCGTCGCCTAGGGCGGGTCGTTGCAAGTAGGCAGGGACAGGGCGGTGGGTAGATTAGGGCTCACTTCCCCTTCACCTCCTTCCTGCCATTACATAATTACAAGCCTTTACCTAGTCTACCATTTCTCCTACGCTGACGCTATCATGGACCCCCTTGAGACCCTGACCCAGCAGATGCAGGGCCTCTCCCTACAGGTCCAGGCCCTGGCCCAAAGGGTCAATCAGGGTGACGCTGCTTTAGTAGTACCCCTCACCTCACCTCTAGAACCTGACCTCAAGCTACCTGACCGGTTTTCAGGGGACCGTAAGACGTTTCTCTCCTTCCGGGAGAGTTGCAGACTGTATTTCCGCCTAAAGCCCCACTCCTCAGGTTCCGAGAACCAGCGGGTGGGTATCATCATATCCCGACTCCAGGAAGGGCCCCAAGAGTGGGCCTTCTCCTTGGCTCCTGACGCCCCTGAACTTTCCTCTGTTGATCGTTTTTTCTCTGCCCTCGGACTCATTTACGACGAGACTGACAGGACTGCTTTAGCCGAGAGTCAGCTGGTGACCTTACGTCAGGGTAGGAGACCGGTTGAGGAATACTGTTCTGATTTTAGGAAGTGGTGCGTAGCTTCTCAGTGGAACGATCCGGCCCTAAGGTGCCAGTTTAGGTTAGGATTATCTGACGCCCTGAAGGATCTGCTGGTTAGCTACCCCTCGCCTGACTCCCTTGACCAGGTTATGGCCCTAGCAGTACGACTTGACCGACGTCTCAGGGAACGTCAGCTAGAACGCTTCAGTGTGCTCCCCTCTGACTTTTCTGCGATCCCCCCCGAGGTCCCGTCTCCTCGCCCCTCCACGGAGGACTCGGAGGTACCTATGCAACTCGGGGCCTCCATGTCCCCTCGACAACGTAGGGAGTTTCGCAGAATGAATGGTCTCTGCTTCTACTGTGGGGACGACAAGCATCTACTGAACACCTGTCCCAGGCGCAAGAATAAGAAGCCGGAAAACTTCCGCGCCTAAGTGATCATCGGGGAGGTCACTTGGGCGCACAGGTATTTCCCGTTAATGTGAAACGCAATAAAATTTTGCTTCCCTTTCAGGTCTCGTTTGCTGGCCGGTCTGCCACGGGCAGTGCTTTCGTGGATTCTGGCTCATCTGCTAATATCATGTCTGTGGAATTTGCTATGTCTCTAAAGATGCCTTGTATTGATTTACCTTATCCTATCCCTGTAGTAGGAATCGACTCAACCCCCCTTGCTAATGGTTATTTTACTCAGCATACTCCTGTTTTTGAACTCCTGGTTGGCTCCATGCATTTGGAGCAGTGCTCTGTACTGGTGATGCAGGGATTATCGTCTGATCTGGTTTTAGGCCTTCCCTGGTTGCAGTTGCATAATCCCACATTTGATTGGAATACTGGGGATCTCACCAAATGGGGTAATGAATGTCTTATGTCATGTCTTTCTGTTAACTCTATTTCTCCCCGGGAGGAGGTAAACACGCTTCCTGAGTTTGTTCAGGACTTCGCCGATGTGTTTTCCAAGGACTGGTCCTCCCACGTGGAGCATGTCAGGAAGGTGCTCCAGGTCCTTCGGGAGAATAATCTGTTTGCTAAGACTGAAAAATGTGTCTTTGGGGTACAGGAGATACCATTTTTAGGGCAAATCCTCACTCCTCATGAATTCCGCATGGACCCTGCCAAGGTTCAAGCTGTGGCGGAATGGGTCCAACCTGCCTCCCTTAAGGCGTTACAGTGTTTTTTAGGGTTCGCCAACTATTACAGGAGATTTATTGCCAACTTCTCGGTCGTCGCTAAGCCTCTTACGGACCTTACCCGCAAGGGTGCCGATGTCCTCCATTGGCCCCCTGAGGCCGTCCAGGCCTTTGAGACTCTCAAGAAGTGCTTTATCTCGGCCCCCGTGCTGATTCAGCCCAACCAAGAGGAGCCATTTATTGTGGAGGTTGACGCTTCCGAGGTGGGAGTGGGGGCCGTCTTGTCCCAGGGTACCAGCTCCCTCACCCATCTCCGCCCCTGTGCTTACTTTTCTAGGAAGTTTTCGCCCACGGAGAGTAACTATGATATTGGCAACCGCGAACTTCTAGCCATTAAATGGGCTTTTGAGGAGTGGCGGCACTTCCTGGAGGGGGCCAGACACCAGGTAACGGTCCTTACGGATCACAAGAATCTGGTTTTCCTAGAATCGGCCCGGAGGCTTAATCCTAGACAAGCTCGGTGGGCACTATTCTTTACCAGATTTAATTTCTTGGTTACCTATAGGGCTGGGTCCAAGAATATTAAGGCTGACGCTCTGTCACGTAGTTTCATGGCCAATCCTCCTTCCGAGAAGGATCCTGTTTGTATTTTACCCCCTGGTATAATCGTCTCTGCCACGGATTCTGATTTAGCTTCTGATATCGCGGCTGATCAGGGTGCAGCTCCCTGGAACGTCCCTGGGGACAAACTGTTTGTTCCCCTGCAATACCGGCTGAGGGTACTCAGGGAAAACCATGACTCCGCTCTATCTGGTCATCCTGGCATCTTGGGCACCAAACACCTCATTACCAGAAACTATTGGTGGCCTGGGTTGCCTAAAGATGTTAGGGCTTACGTCGCCGCTTGTGAGGTTTGCGCTAGGTCCAAAACCCCTAGGTCCCGACCTGCGGGCCTACTACGTTCCTTGCCCATCCCCCAGAGACCTTGGACCCATATCTCCATGGATTTTATCACCGATTTGCCTCCATCTCAGGGCAAGTCGGTGGTGTGGGTGGTAGTCGACCGCTTCAGCAAGATGTGCCACTTTGTGCCCCTTAAGAAGCTACCTAACGCCAAGACGTTAGCTTCTTTGTTTGTGAAACACATCCTGCGTCTCCATGGGGCCCCAGTCAATATCGTTTCTGACAGAGGGGTACAATTTGTTTCCTTATTTTGGAGAGCTTTTTGTAAAAAGTTGGATTGATCTGTCCTTCTCCTCCGCCTTCCATCCCGAAACTAATGGCCAAACGGAAAGGACCAACCAATCCCTGGAACAATATTTAAGGTGTTTCATCTCTGACTGTCAATTCGATTGGGTCTCATTCCTTCCCCTTGCTGAATTTTCCCTGAATAACCGGGTCAGTAACTCGTCAGGGGTCTCCCCGTTTTTCTGTAATTTCGGGTTTAACCCAAGGTTCTCCTCCGTCTCCCCTGGTTGTTCCAATAATCCTGAGGTAGAGGAGGTTCATCGGGAACTGTGCACTGTCTGGGCCCAGGTTCAGAAGAACCTAGAGGCGTCCCAGAGCGCACAAAAGATTCAGGCGGATAGTAGACGTTCTGCTAACCCCCGGTTTGTCGTCGGGGATTTGGTCTGGTTGTCGTCCAGGAACTTGCGCCTTAAGGTCCCGTCCAGGAAGTTTGCTCCCCGATTTATTGGACCTTATAAGATCATTGAAGTCCTCAACCCTGTATCCTTCCGTCTGGAGCTCCCCCCATCCTTTCGCATACATGACGTCTTCCATGCCTCCCTCCTTAAACGCTGCTCCCCATCCTGGTCCCCCTCGAGGATACCTCCTGTTCCCGTTCTCACCCCTGAAGGGGTGGAATTCGAGGTGGCCAAGATTATGGACAGTAGGATGGTCCAGGGCTCCCTCCAGTACCTGGTCCATTGGAGAGGATACGGGCCGGAGGAGAGGACTTGGGTATCTGCCCGTGATGTTCACGCTGGGGTATTGATCAGGAGGTTCCACCTCCTCTTCCCCACTAAACCGGGTCCCCTTAGTAAGGGTCCGGTGGCCCCTCATAAAAGGGGGAGTACTGTTAGGGATCTGCCAGGTACTTCATCTAGCTATACTCCTGGGATTAATCAATCCACACCTGAGGCCAGACCTGTTCGACTGACACCATCTCCCACCAACCAGGGTGGCAGGCTCAGGAGTGGGAGAGCCTATCGCGGCCTGGTCTGTCGGAGTTAGCTCCGCCCCCTGCCCTTTATTACCTGCCCTGTGCTCTCCCTCAGTGCTTGTAATTCTTTTGGATTCCTGGCCCCACTGCTGCTTGCTCCAGCCTGCTTCTGCCGTGCTTCTGCCTTGCTGCAGTTCTGCTCGACCTGCTTTGCTTTGCCCCTGGCTTGCTTCTGTCTCCGTGCCCGCTCGGGTGTACTCACTTCGTCCTGGTCCTGACTGTTCGTTCGCCGCCCCGTTTCCTCGTGGCGTTCCGTGGCTACTGCCCCTTCCCTTGCGTGTTCCCTGTTTGTCTTCCCGTGCACTTAGCCAGCGTAGGGACCGCCGCCCAGTTGTACCTCGTCGCCTAGGGCGGGTCGTTGCAAGTAGGCAGGGACAGGGCGGTGGGTAGATTAGGGCTCACTTCCCCTTCACCTCCTTCCTGCCATTACAGCGGAGTCATGGTTTTCCCTGAGTACCCTTAGCCGGTATTGCAGGGGGACAAACAGTTTGTCCCCAGGGAGGTTCCCGGGAGCTGAACCTTGATCAGCCGCGATGTCAGAGGCTAAGTCAGAATCAGTGGCAGAAACAATTATACCAGGGGTAAAATACAAGCAGGATCCTTCTCAGAAGGAGGATTAGCCATGAAACTACGTGACAGTGCATCAGCCTTAATATTTTTGGACCCAGCCCTATAGGTAACCAAGAAATTAAATCTGGTAAAGAATAGTGCCCAACGAGCTTGTCTAGGATTAAGCCTCCGAGCAGATTCTAGGAAAACCAGATTCTTGTGGTCAGTAAGGACCGTTACCTGGTGTCTGGCCCCCTCCAAGAAGTGACGCCACTCTTCAAAAGCCCATTTAATGGCTAAAAGTTCGCGGTTGCCAATATCATAGTTACACTCCGTGGGCGAAAACTTCCTAGAGAAGTAAGCACAGGGGCGGAGATGGGTGAGGGAGCTGGTACCCTGGGACAAGACGGCCCCCACTCCCACCTCGGACGCATCAACCTCCACAATAAATGGCTCCCTTTGGTTGGGCTGAACCAGCACGGGGGCCGAGATAAAGCACTTCTTGAGGGTCTCAAAAGCCTGGACGGCCTCAGGGGGCCAATGGAGGACATCAGCACCCTTGCGGGTAAGGTCCGTAAGAGGCTTAGCGACGACCGAGAAGTTGGCAATAAATCTCCTGTAATAGTTAGCGAACCCCAAAAAACACTGTAGCGCCTTCAGGGAGGCAGGTTGGACCCATTCCGCCACAGCCTGAACCTTGGCAGGGTCCATGCGGAATTCATGAGGAGTGAGGATTTGACCTAAAAATGGTATCTCCTGTACCCCAAACACACATTTTTCGGTCTTCGCAAACAGATTATTTTCCCGAAGGACCTGGAGGACCTTCCTGACATGCTCCACGTGCGAGGACCAGTCCTTGGAAAACACCAGTATGTCATCAAGGTACACTACAAGAAAATTACCCAGGTAATCTCTCAGAATTTCATTAATAAAATTCTGGAAGACGGCAGGGGCATTACACAACCCAAAGGGCATGACTAGGTATTCGAAATGACCTTCGGGCGTGTTGAACGCAGTTTTCCACTCATCCCCCTCTTTGATGCGGATAAGGTTATATGCCCCCCGTAGATCGAACTTAGAGAACCATTGGGCCCCCTGAACCTGATTAAAAAGATCCGGAATCAAAGGAAGGGGATACTGGTTCCTTACTGTGACCTTATTCAAGTTCCGATAATCAATGCACGGCCTAAGACCACCATCCTTCTTCCCCACGAAGAAGAAGCCAGCACCTACAGGAGAAGTCGAGGGGCGAATGAAACCCTTGGCCAGGCATTCTTGGATATACTCCCTCATAGCTTTACGTTCAGGACATGAAAGATTAAATATCCTCCCCTTAGGAAGCTTGGCACCAGGCACCAAATCGATGGCGCAATCGTAATCTCTATGAGGGGGCAACACCTCGGAGGCCTCCTTTAGAAAACACATCAGCGAAGTCCTGAACAAACTCAGGAAGCGTGTTTACCTCCTCCCGGGGAGAAATAGAGTTAACCGAAAGACATGACATCAGGCAATCACTACCCCATTTGGTGAGATCCCCAGTATTCCAATCAAACGTGGGATTATGCAGCTGCAACCAGGGAAGACCTAATACCAGATCGGACGATAATCCCTGCATCACCAGTACAGAGCACTGCTCCAAATGCATGGAGCCAACACGGAGTTCAAAAACAGGAGTATGCTGAGTAAAATAACCATTAGCAAGAGGAGTGGAGTCGATACCCACTACCGGGATAGGATAAGGTAAATCAATAAAAGGCATTTTTAGAGACATAGCAAATTCCACAGACATGATATTAGCAGATGAGCCCGAATCCACGAAGGCACTGCCAGTGGCAGACCGGCCAGCAAACGAGACCTGAAAGGGAAGCAAAATCTTATTGCGTTTAGTATTAACGGGAAATACCTGTGCGCCCAAGTGACCTCCCCGATGATCACTTAGGCGCGGAAGTTTTCCGGCTGCTTATTCTTGCGCCTGGGACAGGTGTTCAGTAGATGCTTGTCATCCCCACAATAGAAGCAGAGACCATTCTTCCTGCGAAACTCTCTACGTTGTCGAGGGGACATGGAGGCCCCGAGTTGCATAGGTACCTCCGAGTCCTCAGTGGAAGAGCGAGGAGACGGGACCTCGGGGGGAATCGCAGGGCAGTCAGAGGGGAAAACATTGAAACGTTCAAGTTGACGTTCCCTGAGACGTCGGTCAAGTTGTACTGCTAGGGCCATAACCTGGTCTAGGGAGTCAGAAGAGGGGTAGCTAACCAGCAGATCCTTCAGGGCGTCAGATAATCCTAACCTAAACTGGCACTTTAGGGCCGGGTCGTTCCACCGAGAAGCTACGCACCACTTTCTAAAATCAGAACAGTATTCCTCAACAGGTCTCCTACCCTGACGTAAGGTCACCAGCTGACTCTCGGCTAAGGCAGTCCTGTCAGTCTCGTCGT
Source organism: Rhinoderma darwinii (assembly GCF_050947455.1). NCBI lineage: Eukaryota > Metazoa > Chordata > Amphibia > Anura > Rhinodermatidae > Rhinoderma > Rhinoderma darwinii. The sequence goes on from NW_027461672.1 coordinate 317,264, forward strand.
AAATGAGACCGAGGGCAGAGAAAAACCGATCAACGGAGGAAAGTTCTGGGGCGTCAGGAGCCAAGGAGAAGGCCCACTCTTGGGGCACTTCCTGGAGTCGGGATATAATGATACCCACCCGCTGGTTCTCGGAACCTGAGGAGTGAGGTTTTAGGCGGAAATAAAGTCTGCAACTCTCCCGAAAGGAGAAAAAAGTCTTACGGTCCCCTGAGAACCGGTCAGGTAACTTGAGGTTGGGTTCTAAAGGTGAGGGGTACTACAAAGGCAGCGTCAGACTGATTGACCCTCTGAGCCAGGGCCTGGACCTGTAGGGAGAGGCCCTGCATCTGCTGGGTCAGGGTCTCAAGGGGGTCCATGATAGCGTCAGCGTAGAAGAAATGGTAGACTAGGTAAGGGCTTGTTATTATGTAATGGCAGGAAGGAGGTGAAGGGAACAAGTGAGCCCTAATCTACCCACCGCCCTGTCCCTGCCTACTTGCAACGACCCGCCCTAGGCGACGGGGTACAACTTGGCGGCGGTCCCTACACTGTCTAAGTGCAAGGAGTACAAACAGGGAACACGCAAGGGAATACAGTAGCCCACGGAACGCCGCGAGGAGACGGAGCGGTGAATGAGCCAGTCAGGATCAGGAAGTAGTGGAGTATACAAACGGGAGCACGGAGCAGAAGCAAGCCAGGGGCAGAGCAACGCAGGATAAACGGAACTGAAGCAAGGCAGAAGCACGGCAGAAGCAGGCTGGAGCAAGGCAGCAGTGGGGCCAGGAATCCAAGAAGAATAACAAGCAAGGAGGAAGAGAAAACGGCAGGTATAAATGGACAAGGGGCGGAGCTAACTCTGACTGACCAGGCCGCGATAGGCTCTCCCACTCCTGAGCCTGCCACCCTGATTGGTGGGAGCAGGTGTCAGTCTCAGAGGTCTGGCCTCAGGTGTCGACTGATTAATCCTGGGATTATACTCAGACGTAGTGCCTGGCAGATCCTTTACAGTTACACCGTTCAAACCCCTCGTTTATCCCGGCACTAGCCAGGATAAAGGAGGGGGGGGATGCTGAGAGCTCACTAGAGCGAGGGCTTTTCACCCAATGTTGCAATGCTGCAATTTTGGGAATAGCTCCATCTAGTGACCAGAAATGGGAAATATTATAAATTAGAATTAATTTATAATATTTCCTGACTCGTGAAAAAAAGAAAAAAAATTTGAACAATGTTTAATCACCCACACACTAAATGTTTAATTAAAAAAAAAAAAACATGTTTTTCTGGCAACACATTGCCTTTAAGCAGAAACTGTCCAAATACTCACAAATTTAATAGATGCAAGAATTGTGAAGGTGATATCAAAGAAGGGGTCCTATAATAACATGTAACTTGGCCTGTTAAGTTTTTTTTTATTGAAAGAGCTTTTGATTTCTGTAAATATGACCTCCTGATGCTGCAAATTCAACAAATGACCATTTTAGTTCTCTTTACAACCTTTAAAATGCTTTGATCTCTGTTGTGCATAATAATTTGAAACAGTGCATTTTGAGTTTTTTACTTCTAAAAAAATATCTGTCATCATTAGATTTGTTCAAAAAAATTAGCATTATACTCCAACGGTTGATGGCTTGAAGATTATATTGACTGTCATTTGCATCAACTATTTAGGAAAATCAGCGAAAAATAACATATGCATAATAATTTGGAATGCGGTGTAGGGGTATAGTGAGCATTTATACCCCACAGGTCTTTTGCAGAATTTATTGGAATTAGGCCATGAAAATGAAAATCTACATTTTGCTCCACTAAATTGTAGAATGTCTTCATGTTCACAAGGGATACTGGAGAAAAAGCACCCCAACATTTGTAAAGCAATTTCTCTCGATTACGGCAATACCCCACATGTGGTTATAAACTGCTGTTTGGACACACGGCAGGGCTCAGAAAGGCAGGAGCGCTATTTGGCATGCAGATTTTGCTGTATTGGTTTTTGGCCACCATGTCGCATATGCAAAACCCCTGAGGTACCAGAGTACAGTGGAAACACCAAGAAATGACCCCATTTTGAAAACTGCACACCTCAAGGCATTTATCATTTGCCTGGACAAGACAGGGCTCAGAAGTGAAGAGCACCATGCGCATTTGAGGTCTATTTTGGTGATATTTTTTTTTTTTTTACAGCATTGGCCCACAATTGCAGGGCTCTGAGGTCAAATAGTAAAACAAACCCCTAAGTAGTGACACCCATATTGGACACTACACCCCTTAGGGCATTTTAAGGGGTGTAGTGAGCATTTTGACCCCATAGGAGATTCTACATTAGAAATTAGTGCCCAGCGGATGGTGCAAAGTGAAAATTAAGATTTTCCACTGATATGCCAATTTAGTGCACAATACGTTGTGCCCAGTTTGTGCCACTGAAGACAAATATATCAAACTGTTAAGCTAGTTCTCCTGGGTATGGCATTGTCATGTCTGTGGACGTCAACTGCTGTTTGGGCATGCTGTAGGGCTCATAAGAGAGGCAGCACCATTTGGCTTTTGGAGCGCAGATTTTGCTTGGCAGTTCTGTTTCGGGTATTACTGGTATTCCAGTTTATAATATGGGGACGTATGTAATCTGTGCGGAGTACATCAGGGAATAATAAGAGTGTATAATAATGCGGTAAATAATATTTCCGGTGATTGCGCGGTTTTATATTTCCGGTGATTGCGCGGTGTGAGGGGGTTTATATTTCCGGTGATTGCGCGGTGTGAGGGGTTTTATATTTCCGGTGATTGCGCGGTGTGAGGTGTTTTATATTTCCGGTGATTGCGCGGTGTGAGGGGTTTATATTTCCCGTGATTGCGCGGTGTGAGGGGTTTTATATTTCCGTGATTGCGCGGTGTGAGGGGTGTTATATTTCCGGTGATTGCGCGGTGTGAGGAGTTTTATATTTCCGGTGATTGCGCGGTGTGGGGGGTTTTATAATTCCGGTGATTGCGCCGTGTGAGGGGTTTTATATTTCCGGTGATTGCGCGGTGTGAGGGGTTTTATATTTCCGGTGATTGCGCGGTGTGAGGGGTTTATATTTCCGGTAATTGCGCGGTGTGAGGGGTTTATATTTCCGGTGATTGCGCGGTGTGAGGGGTTTATATTTCCGGTGATTGCGCGGTGTGGGGGGGGGGGGGTTTATATTTCCGGTGATTGCGCGGTGTGATGGGTTTTATATTTCCGGTGATTGCGCGGTGTGGGGGGGAGGGGTTTATATTTCCGGTGATTGCGCGGTGTGAGGGGTTTTATATTTCGGTGATTGCGCGGTGTGAGGGGTTTATATTTCCGGTGATTGCGCTGTGTGAGGGGTTTTATTTTTCCGGTGATTGCTCGGTGTGGGTGGTTTATATTTCCGGTGATTGCGCGGTGTGAGGGGTTTATATTTCCGGTGATTGCGTGGTGTGAGGGGTTTATATTTCCGGTGATTGCGCGGTGTGAGTGGTTTTATATTTCCGGTGATTGCGCGGTGTCAGGGGTTTTATATTTCCGGTGATTGCGCGGTGTGAGTGGTTTTATATTTCCGGTGATTGCGCGGTGTGAGGGGGTTTATATTTCCGGTGATTGCGCGGTGTGTGGGGCGTTTTATATTTCCGGTGATTGCGCGGTGTGGGGGGGTTATATTTCCGGTGATTGCGTGGTGTGAGGGGGTTTATATTTCCGGTGATTGAGCGGTGTGAGGGGTTTTATATTTCCGGTGATTGCGCGGTGTGTGGGGCTTTTTATATTTCCGGTGATTGCGCGGTGTGGGGGGGTTATATTTCCGGTGATTGCGTGGTGTGAGGGGGTTTATATTTCCGGTGATTGAGCGGTGTGAGGGGTTTATATTTCCGATGATTGCGCGGTGTGAGTGGTTTTATATTTCCGGTGATTGCGCGGTGTGAGTGGTTTTATATTTCCGGTGATTGCGCGGTGTGGGGGGGTTTATATTTCCGGTGATTGCGCGGTGTGAGTGGTTTTATATTTCCGGTGATTGCGCGGTGTGAGTGGTTTTATATTTCCGGTGATTGCGCGGTGTGGGGGGTTTATATTTCCGGTGATTGCGCGGTGTGAGGGGGTTTATATTTCCGGTGATTGCGCGGTGTGGGGGGGTTACATTTCCGGTGATTGCGTGGTGTGAGGGGTTTTATATTTCCGGTGATTGCGCTGTGTGGGGGGTTTATATTTCCGGTGATTGCGCGGTGTGAGTGGTTTTATATTTCCGGTGATTGCGCGGTGTGAGGGGTTTATATTTCCGGTGATTGCGCGGTGTGGGGGGGGGGTTTATATTTCCGGTGATTGCGCGGTGTGAGGGGTTATATTTCTGGTGATTGCGCGATGTGAGGGGTTTTATATTTCCGGTGATTGCGCGGTGTGAGGGGTTTTATATTTCCGGTGATTGCGCGGTGTGGGGGGGAGGGGTTTATATTTCCGGTGATTGCGCGGTGTGGGTGGTTTTATATTTCCGGTGATTGCGTGGTGTGAGGGGGTTTATATTTCCGGTGATTGAGCGGTGTGAGGGGTTTATATTTCCGATGATTGCGCGGTGTGAGTGGTTTTATATTTCCGGTGATTGCGCGGTGTGAGTGGTTTTATATTTCCGGTGATTGCGCGGTGTGGGGGGGTTTATATTTCCGGTGATTGCGCGGTGTGAGTGGTTTTATATTTCCGGTGATTGCGCGGTGTGAGTGGTTTTATATTTCCGGTGATTGCGCGGTGTGGGGGGGTTATATTTCCGGTGATTGCGCGGTGTGAGGGGTTTATATTTCCGGTGATTGCGTGGTGTGAGGGGTTTTATATTTCCGGTGATTGCGCTGTGTGGGGGGTTTATATTTCCGGTGATTGCGCGGTGTGAGTGGTTTTATATTTCCGGTGATTGCGCGGTGTGAGGGGTTTATATTTCCGGTGATTGCGCGGTGTCGGGGGAGGTTTATATTTCCGGTGATTGCGCGGTGTGAGGGGTTATATTTCTGGTGATTGCGCGATGTGAGGGGTTTTATATTTCCGGTGATTGCGCGGTGTGAGGGGTTTTATATTTCCGGTGATTGCGCGGTGTGGGGGGGAGGGGTTTATATTTCCGGTGATTGCGCGGTGTGGGTGGTTTTATATTTCCGGTGATTGCGCGGTGTGAGGGGTTTTATATTTCCGGTGATTGCGCGGTGTGGGTGGTTTTATATTTCCGGTGATTGCGCGGTGTGGGGGGTTTATATTTCCGGTGATTGCGCGGTGTGGGTGGTTTTATATTTCCGGTGATTGCGCGGTGTGAGGGGTTTTATATTTCCGGTGACTGCGCGGTGTGAGGGGTTTTATATTTCCGGTGATTGCGCGGTGTGAGGGTTTTATATTTCCGGTGATTGCGCGGTGTGAGGGGATTTATATTTCTGGTGATTGCGCGGTGTGAGTTTTATATTTCCGGTGATTGCGCGGTGTGGGGGGTTTATATTTCCGGTGATTGCGCGGTGTGAGGGGTTTATATTTCCGGTGATTGCGCGGTGTGAGGGGTTTATATTTCCGGTGATTGCGCGGTGTGAGGGGGTTTTATATTTCCGGTAATTGCGCGGTGTAAGGGGGTTTATATTTCCGGTGATTGAGCGGTGTGAGGGGTTTATATTTCCGATGATTGCGCGGTGTGAGTGGTTTTATATTTCCGGTGATTGCGCGGTGTGAGTGGTTTTATATTTCCGGTGATTGCGCGGTGTGGGGGGGTTTATATTTCCGGTGATTGCGCGGTGTGAGTGGTTTTATATTTCCGGTGATTGCGCGGTGTGAGTGGTTTTATATTTCCGGTGATTGCGCGGTGTGGGGGGTTTATATTTCCGGTGATTGCGCGGTGTGAGGGGGTTTATATTTCCGGTGATTGCGCGGTGTGGGGGGGTTATATTTCCGGTGATTGCGCGGTGTGAGGGGTTTATATTTCCGGTGATTGCGTGGTGTGAGGGGTTTTATATTTCCGGTGATTGCGCTGTGTGGGGGGTTTATATTTCCGGTGATTGCGCGGTGTGAGTGGTTTTATATTTCCGGTGATTGCGCGGTGTGAGGGGTTTATATTTCCGGTGATTGCGCGGTGTGGGGGGGGGTTTATATTTCCGGTGATTGCGCGGTGTGAGGGGTTATATTTCTGGTGATTGCGCGATGTGAGGGGTTTTATATTTCCGGTGATTGCGCGGTGTGAGGGGTTTTATATTTCCGGTGATTGCGCGGTGTGGGGGGGAGGGGTTTATATTTCCGGTGATTGCGCGGTGTGGGTGGTTTTATATTTCCGGTGATTGCGTGGTGTGAGGGGGTTTATATTTCCTGTGATTGAGCGGTGTGAGGGGTTTATATTTCCGATGATTGCGCGGTGTGAGTGGTTTTATATTTCCGGTGATTGCGCGGTGTGAGTGGTTTTATATTTCCGTAGATTGCGCGGTGTGAGGGGTTTATATTTCCGGTGATTGCGCGGTGTGAGGGGATTATATTTCCGTTGATTGCGCGGTGTGAGGGGTTTATATTTCCGGTGATTGCGCGGTGTGAGGGGGGTTTATATTTCCGGTGATTGCGCGGTGTGAGGGGATTATATTTCCGGTGATTGCGCGGTGTGAGGGGTTTTATATTTCCAGTGATTGCGCGGTGTGAGGGGTTTATATTTCCAGTGATTGCGCGGTGTGAGGGGTTTATATTTCCGGTGATTGCGCGGTGTGAGGGGTTTTATATTTCCAGTGATTGCGCGGTGTGAGGGGTTTATATTTCCGGTGATTGTGCGGTGTGAGGGGTTTATATTTCCGGTGATTGTGCGGTGTGAGGGGTTTATATTTCCGGTGATTGTGCGGTGTGAGGGGTTTATATTTCCGGTGATTGTGCGGTGTGAGGGGTTTATATTTCCGGTGATTGCGCGGTGTGAGGGGTTTATATTTCGGATGATTGCGCGGTGTGAGGGGTTTATATTTCCAGTGATTGCGCGGTGTGAGGGGTTTATATTTCCGGTGATTGCACGGTGTGAGGGGTTTATATTTCCGGTGATTGCGTGGTGTGAGGGGTTTATATTTCTGGTGATTGCGCGGTGTGAGGGGGGTTTTATATTTCCGGTGATTGCGCGGTGTGAGGGGTTTTATATTTCCGGTGATTGCGCGGTGTGAGGGGTTTATATTTCCGGTGATTGCGCGGTGTGAGGGGTTTTATATTTCCGGTGATTGCGCGGTGTGAAGGTTTTATATTTCCGGTGATTGCGCGGTGTGAGGGGTTTATATTTCCGGTGATTGCGCAGTGTGAGGGGGGTTTTATATTTCCGGTGATTGCGCGGTGTGAGGGGTTTTATATTTCCGGTGATTGCGCGGTGTGAGGGGTTTATATTTCCGGTGATTGCGCGGTGTGAGGGGTTTTATATTTCCGGTGATTGCGCGGTGTGAAGGTTTTATATTTCCGGTGATTGCGCGGTGTGAGGGGTTTATATTTCCGGTGATTGCGCAGTGTGAGGGGTTTATATTTCCGGTGATTGCGCGGTGTGAGGGGTTTTATATTTCCGCTGATTGCGCGGTGTGAGGGGTTTATATTTCCGGTGATTGCGCGGTGTGAGGGGTTTTATATTTCCGGTGATTGCGCGGTGTGGGGGGGTTTATATTTCCGGTGATTGCGCGGTGTGAGGGGGTTTATATTTCCGATGATTGCACGGTGTGGGGGGTTTTATATTTCCGGTGATTGCACGGTGTGGGGGGTTTATATTTCCGGTGATTGCGCGGTGTGAGGGGGTTTATATTTCCGGTGATTGCGCGGTGTGAGGGGGTTTATATTTCCGGTGATTGCACGGTGTGGGGGGTTTTATATTTCCGGTGATTGCACGGTGTGGGGGGGTTTATATTTCCGGTGATTGCGCTGTGTGAGGGGGTTTATATTTCCGGTGATTGCGCGGTGTGAGGGGGTTTATATTTCCGGTGATTGCACGGTGTGGGGGGTTTTATATTTCCGGTGATTGCACGGTGTGGGGGGTTTTATATTTCCGGTGATTGCGCGGTGTGAGGGGTTTTATATTTCCGGTGATTGCGCGGTGTGAGGGGGTTTATATTTCCGGTGATTGCGCTGTGTGAGGGGGTTTATATTTCCGGTGATTGCGCGGTGTGAGGGGGTTTATATTTCCGGTGATTGCACGGTGTGGGGGGTTTTATATTTCCGGTGATTGCACGGTGTGGGGGGTTTTATATTTCCGGTGATTGCGCGGTGTGAGGGGGTTTATATTTCCGGTGATTGCGCGGTGTGAGGGGTTTATATTTCCGGTGATTGCGCGGTGTGAGGGGGTTTATATTTCCGGTGATTGCGCGGTGTGAGGGGTTTATATTTCCGGTGAATGCGCGGTGTGTAATGTTTTATATTTCCGGTGATTGCGCGGTGTGGGGGGTTTATATTTCCGGTGATTGCGCGGTGTGAGGGGTTTATATTTCCGGTGATTGCGCGGTGTGAGGGGTTTTATATTTCCGGTGATTGCGCGGTGTGAGGGGTTTATATTTCCGGTGATTGCGCGGTGTGAGGGGTTTATATTTCCGGTGATTGCGCGGTGTGGGGGGTTTATATTTCCGGTGATTGCGCGGTGTGAGGGGGTTTATATTTCCGGTGATTACGCGGTGTGAGGGGTTTATATTTCCGGTGATTGCGCGGTGTGAGGGGTTTTATATTTCCGGTGATTGCGCGGTGTGGGGGGTTTATATTTCCGGTGATTGCGCGGTGTGAGGGGGTTTATATTTCCGGTGATTACGCGGTGTGAGGGGTTTATATTTCCGGTGATTGCGCGGTGTGAGGGGTTTTATATTTCCGGTGATTGCGCGGTGTGAGGGGTTTTATATTTCCGGTAATTGCACGGTGTGAGGGGTTTATATTTCCGGTGATTGCACGGTGTGGGGGGTTTTATATTTCCGGTGATTGCGCGGTGTGGGGGGTTTATATTTCCGGTGATTGCGCGGTGTGGGGGGGGGTTTATATTTCCGGTGATTGCGCGGTGTGAGGGGTTTATATTTCCGGTGATTGCGCGGTGTGAGGGGTTTTATATTTCCGGTGATTGCGCGGTGTGGGGGGTTTATATTTCCGGTGATTGCGCGGTGTGGGGGGGGTTTATATTTCCGGTGATTGCGCGGTGTGAGGGGTTTATATTTCCGGTGTTTGCGCAGTGTGAGGGGGTTTATATTTCCGGTGATTGCGCGGTGTGAGGGGTTTATATTTCCGGTGATTGCGCGGTGTGAGGGGTTTATATTTCCGGTGATTGCGCGGTGTGAGGGGGTTTTATATTTCCGGTGATTGCGCGGTGTGGGGGGTTTTATATTTCCGGTGATTGCGCGGTGTGGGGGGGTTTATATTTCCGGTGATTGCGCGGTGTGAGGGGTTTTATATTTCCGGTGATTGCGCGGTGTGAGGGGTTTTATATTTCCGGTGATTGCGGGGTGTGAGGGGTTTATATTTCCGGTGATTGCGGGGTGTGAGGGGGTTTATATTTCCGGTGATTGCGCGGTGTGAGGGGTTTTATATTTCCGGTGATTGCGCGGTGTGAGGGGTTTTATATTTCCGGTGATTGCGCGGTGTGAGGGGTTTATATTTCCGGTGATTGCGGGGTGTGAGGGGGTTTATATTTCCGGTGATTGCGCGGTGTGGGGGGGTTTATATTTCCGGGGATTGCGCGGTGTGAGGGGTTTTATATTTCCGGTGATTGCGCGGTGTGAGGGGTTTTATATTTCCGGTGATTGCGCGGTGTGAGGGGGTTTATATTTCCGGTGATTGCGCGGTGTGGGGGGGTTTATATTTCCGGGGATTGCGCGGTGTGAGGGGGTTTATATTTCCGGTGATTGCGCGGTGTGAGGGGTTTATATTTCCGGTGATTGCGCGGTGTGAGAGGTTTATATTTCCGGTGATTGCGCGGTGTGAGGGGTTTATATTTCCGGTGATTGCGCGGTGTGAGGAGTTTATATTTCCGGTGATTGCGCGGTGTGAGGGGTTTTGTGGGGCGAGATGTAGATTTTGTTGGTGACATTTTGGGGACTTTTTATTCCATACGTTGGAGAATCGCGGCGACCAATAAAAGCGACGTTCACATGTGAATTATTTCTGAGGGTTAAATAATTTGATATTTAAATAATTTGGACAATAACGGATGCGGCGATTCCGTTACTTATTTTTAACATTCACATAATTTTTTTCTAAAAAAAACAAAAACGTATTACACTGGTAACCGGTCGGAATCGCGCACTTTCTTCAGAGGACAGAGGAAGCCGCGATCTCTAACTGATCAGATGCCGCGGTCACTATTAATCACGGCTTATGAGGGGTTAAACAGCAGGGATTGCGCTGTCTCTGATCTTAGCGTTTGCAGGCGGCTGTCAGTAGTCGTGTACGGTGCAGGCTCCGCTCCTTCTAGTGTGATGACGCACGTACAACATAATACTATAGATCTGATGTCACCAAGGGGTTAATCCCTCCCACTTAAAAGAATTAATAATAATTACCAACACTGTGCCAAACAAAAACGCACCAAAACCGGATAGAAATGACCTCATGTAACCTTACTACTGCATCGTGGGAAAGTTCCTGACTGATAACAGAGAACACAACAGCGGTGACCGGAAGTCATGTAGACCCAGCCTGCGCTGCTCTATCGAATACCCGGCAAAAGCTGAAGGACCTGTGATGACGTCACCACCATGTGACCAGGACGGGATGGGCCAGAACTCCGCCCCTCATGTCACGTGTTCTCGTCACAGGTCTTTCATACATCGATCAATCTTTCCACTTGTAAGCTACGCCCCTGATGCCGCGGTCACGTGATCTTGATATGGTCAGGTCTATCCGCCACGTCTTCTCTACTGATAAGCTCCGACCCTCCTGCCCCGGTCACATGTGGGTGACGTCATCAGAAGGCCTTCAGCTATTGCCGTGTACGAGGTGGAGAGCAGCGCTGGTCGGGTGTTCTCTTTGTTATCAGTCTGTATACAAATAACTATCAATCATTGAGTGACCCCGCCCACTGAACTCCTAGCCGGGATTTAACCCTCCAGTGCCGTCCTCTTTGGGGTAAGTTGTTATTTCTGGTCTTTGTAGTGGTCGGATGTTTTGTGGGACGAGTCGTGTTTTGTAATGACATAATATTCGGGACATACAACTTATTCACTGACTCTTATACATTTCTTGTTAATGTCGTTCACCGTGCGGTTTAAGGGAATGTTCACACGTAGCGAATGTTCCGCCTGTGATTGGCTGCAGGGGTCACATGACGCCTTCTTCTTTCACTGCACAGACACACAGCGTGTTCTCGCGGGATCACGCTGTGACGTCACTTCCTCCCACCATCGCGTCGGACGAGAGAAGACACATCGGCTCCAGGCGTCCGAGATATGCTGCTGCAGATTCAACTGTACCCTCTCGGACGCCTGGAGCCGATGTGTCTCTTCTCGTCCGACGCGATGGTGAAGGAGCTGTGGGAGGAAGTGACGTCACAGCGTGATCCCGCGAGAACACGCCGTGTGTCTGTGCAGTGAAAGAAGCTGGGTGGGAGCGATGAGAAGAGTATGATGCTGATTGGTCACTGATTGGTCAGCGCCACACACTTCTATTTACAACGCCCAGTTGTCCATTGAAAAACTCATTTGCATAAATATAAAATTGCTCATAACTTGGGCAAAAATGATCGTTTTTCAAAAAACCCCTAAACGTTGCTGTTCTCTACATCGCAGCGCCGATCACGCAATAGGAGATGGGGTTATAATCTGGTGACGGCCTCTATAATCACCAGGACCGGTTCCGTTTTTTCCTCCGTCTTGTCAGATCTATAGCTTTGTTATTTGTCAGTCGATGGCGCGAGGATTAGATTCTGCGGGACGAGCTGTGGATTTTCATCACTTTTTACTACATTATTAATATATTTTTTTATAGCGACCAATAATCCGCCATTGTGGTGTTTGTTATTATTGTGTTCGCCGTGCGGGTAAATAACGTTCTGTTGTATTTCTGACTCTCACGGACGCCGTTATTCCACTTATGTTTCTGGTTCTGGTTTTTTACGTTACTTTACAGAATATTTGGGAAAATCGTTTGTGGAGGTTTTTTTTTTTATTCATAAATGAAAACTTTATTTGACTGTTTTTTCTAATAAAGTCATTCCTGTTCTGGGGGACGTGAACGAGTGATGATCAGATCGCCGGTACAATTCACTGTAATACTAATGTATCGCGATATATCGTGATTAATATTAAGGGGTTAATAGGAGCAGAAAGATGGCGGACCGTCATTACCCCCCAGGCTGCCATGACAACCATCTGCACCCCGTGATTACATCGGAGAAGCCGATGAGCGGATCACCCCCTCTTTCTTACAGCTTAGATTCCAGAAACACTATTTTCCACGGCATCTAAGTAGTTAAATGTCTGGGATCGGCGATCTCTCTGATCCTGGCTGTTAGCGCGAGGTGTCCGCTATAATACACCCGCAGCGTGTGGAGCGGGCTCAGCCTGTAAACCCCTCCATACTTCTCCCCCCGCACCGTGACATTCAGTGTTGTCATGGGGACGGCTGCTCTTGGACATGACTGAGGGATTGCTGGCGTCTTTCTTGTTAGGGAGTGTTCACACGCAGTGACCAGAAACGTCTGAGAATACCGAGATGATTTCAGTCGAAAACAGCTCCTGATTTTCAGACGATTTTTTAACTCGCGTTTTTTGCGCCGTTTTTTTCACCAGTTTTTGGAACTGTTTTTCGATAGTCAATGAAAAACGCCTCCAAAAACGTCCCAAGATGTGTCCTGCACTTCTTTTGACGAGCCGTCATTTTACGCGCCGTATTTTGACAGCGACGCGTAAAATGACACCTCGTGGGAACAGAACATCGGAATTCCCATTGAAAGCAATGGTCAGAAGTTTGTAGGCGCATTAGGGGCGTTGTCTGAAAACCGTGCGTGTGAACATACCCTTACAGTCTAAGAGGTTTATGAATTCACACCATTAACCCCTTCATGACTAGCTAAATTTTTCTGTTTTTGCCTTTCAGCCGCCATAACTTTTTTCTTTTTCACTGACGTGGCTTTGTGAGGCCGTGTTTTATGCGAGAGAAATACTATTTTTGTTCCCCACAGTTTAAAATAATATTTTTTTTACGGCGTGAATATAGGAAAAGCGATTCTCGCCATTGTTTTTCTACTTTATCTCATTCACGTTTCACGCTAAATAACCGGTTAGATTAATTCTTCAGGTTATTACGGTCGTGCAGATACCGAATATGTGTAGGTTTTTTGTTTTTATCTAGTGTAGGTGTAATGGCAGGAAGGAGGTGAAGGGAAAGTGAGCCCTAATCTACCCACCGCCCTGTCCCTGCCTACTTGCAACGACCCGCCCTAGGCGACGAGGTACAACTGGGCGGCGGTCCCTACGCTGGCTAAGTGCACAGGAAGACAAACAGGGAACACGCAAGGGAAGGGGCAGTAGCCACGGAACGCCACGAGGAAACGGGGCGGCGAACGAACAGTCAGGACCAGGACGAAGTGAGTACACCCGAGCAGGCACGGAGACAGAAGCAAGCCAGGGCAAGCAAGCAGGTCAAGCAGAACTGCAGCAAGGCAGAAGCACGGCAGAAGCAGGCTGGAGCAAGCAGCAGTGGGGCCAGGAATCCAAAAGAATTACAAGCACTGAGGGAGAGCACAGGGCAGGTAATAAAGGGCAGGGGGCGGAGCTAACTCCGAGAGACCAGGCCGCGATAGGCTCTCCCACTCCTGAGCCTGCCACCCTGGTTGGTGGGAGATGGTGTCAGTCGAGCAGGTCTGGCCTCAGGTGTGGATTGATTAATCCCAGGAGTATAGCTAGATGAAGTACCTGGCAGATCCCTAACAGTAGGGGAAATAAAATAAATTTTATTCAAAATAATGACTTTTTGTTACTTTTTTTGATTTATTTATTTTTTATTCCCATTAACCCCTTCAGGACCAGACCCATTTTTTCAAATCTGATATATTTCACTTTATGTGGTAATAACTCCGGAATGCTTTTACCTATCAAAGCGATTCTGAGATTGTTTTCTCGTGACACATTGGACTTTATGATAGTGGAAAAATTTGGTCGATAAATTCAATATTTATCAGTGAAAAACACCAAAATTTTGTGAAAAATTGCAAAAATTTGCATTTTTGTAAATGTATCTGCTTGTAAGACAGGCCGTTATACCACACAAAATTGTTACTAATTAACATCCCCCATATGTCTACTTTAGATTGGCATCGTTTTTTGAACATCCTTTTATTTTTCTATGACATCACAAGGCTTAGAACTTTAGCAGCAATTTCTCACATTTTCAAGAAAATTTCAAAAGGCTATTTTTACAGGGACCAGTTCAGTTGTGAAGCGGCTTTTAGGGCCTTATATATTAGAAACCGCCAAAAAGTCACCCCATTTTAAAATCTTCACCCCTCAAAGTATTCAAAACAGCATTTAGAAAGGTTCTTAACACTTTAAATGTTTCACAGAAATTAAATCAACGTGGAGGTGAAATTTTCAAATTTCATTTTTTTTTTGCAGAAATTCATTTTTAATCTATTTTTTCTGTAACACAGAAAGTTTTACCAGAGAAACGCAACTCAATATCTATTGCCCAGATTCTGCCGTTTTTAGAAATATCCCACATGTGGCCCTAGTGTGCTAATGGACTGAAGCACCGGCCTCAGAAGCAAAGGAGCACCTAGAGGATTTTGGGCCTCCTTTTTATTAGAAAATATTTTAGGTGTCAGGTTAGGTTTGAAGGGCTCTTTCGGTGCCAAAACAGTGGAAATACACCAAAAGGGACCCTATTTGGGAAACTAGACCCCTTGAGGAAATTATCTAGGGGTATAGTGAGCATTTTGACCCAGCAGGTTTTTTGCAGAAATTATTGGAAGTAGGCCGTGAAAATTAAAATCTACATTCTTTCAAAGAAAATGTAGGTTTAGCTAATTTTTTCTAATTTCCACAAGGACTAAAGGAGAAAAAGCACCGCAACATTTGTAAAGCAATTTCTCCCGAGTAAAACACTACCCCACATGTAGTAATAAACGGCTGTTTGGACACACGGCAGGGCTTAGAAGGGAAAGAGCGCCATTTGGCTTTTGGAGCTCAAATTTAGCAGGAATGGTTTGCGGAGGCCATGTCGCATTTGCAAAGCCCCTAAGGGACTAAAACAGTGAAAACGCCAAAAAAATGACTCCATTGAGAAAACTACACCCCTTGAGGAATCCATCTAGGGGTGTAGTGAGCATTTTGACCCCACAGGTGTTTCATAGATTTTATTAGAATTGGGCAGTGAAAATAAAAAAAATCCTTTTTCTTCAATAAGACGTAGCTTTAGTTCCAAATTTTTAATTTTCTCAACTAATAAAGGAAAAAAAGAACCCCAAAATTTGTAAAGCAACTTCTCTGGAGTACGGCAATACCCCACACGTGGGCATAAACTGCTGTTTAGACACACGGCAAGGCTCAGAAGGGAAGGAGCGCCATTTGCTTTTGGTGTACAGATTTAGCTCCATTTGGTTTCTGGTCGCTATGTTGCATTTGCAAAGTCCCTGTGGAACCAAAATAGTGGATTCCCCCCAGAAGTGACCCCATTTTGGAAACAACACCCTCAAGGTATTCACCTAGGGGTGTAGTGAGCATGTTAACCCCACAGGTGTTTTGCAGAAATTCGTGTGCACACGATGTGGGAGAGTGAAAATGGAAATTTTTCCTTAGATACGCCAATATGTGGTGCCCGGCTTGTGCCACCATAACAAGACAGCTCTCAATTTTTATGCGGTGTTTCCCGGTTTTAGAAGCACCCTACGTGTGGCCCTAATCTTTTGCCTGGACATTCGACAGGGCTCAGGAGTGAAAGAGTACCATGTAAAATTGAGGCCTAATTTGGCGACATATAAAGTATTGGTTCACAATTGCAGAGGCTTTGATGTGAAATAAAAGAAACCCCTGAGAAGTGACCCCATTTTGGAAACTACACCCCTCAAGGCATTTATTAAGGGGTGTAGTGAGCATTTTCACCCCACGTGTCTTTTCCATAAATGATTGCGCTGCCGAAGGTAGAAATTAAAATTTTGCCCTAGATATGCCAATTCATTGTCAAATATGTTGTGCCACTGGGGACACACACCTCAAAAATTGTTAAAAGTGTTCTCCCGGGTATGGCGATGCCATATATGTGGACATAAACAGCTGTTTGGGCATGCTGTAGGGCTCAGATCGGTGGGAGCGCCATTTGGCTTTTGGAGCGTGGAATTTGCTTGGTTATAGTTTTGTTTGGAGTATAACTGTTGTTTCCGTTTATAATGTGGGGCATATCTGAGCTGGGCAGAGTACATCAGGGGCATAGTCAGGTGGTATAATAATAAGGTAAAAAATATAATAAAATAATCCATAGATGTGTGTTACGCTGTGATCGATCCTTTCTGCACAGGACGGTGTCGCACTGATAACTGGCGTCCTTCCTTATCCCCCTTTTGGTCCACACTCTGCATCTTTGCAGTTTGGGGAATTTTGCCGGGAAAGTGTTGTCCTGGTATAATACGGGCACCGTCGCTTCCAGCGGATATGGTTGGGCCCTCCCCTTCCTGGTTCCCTAATTTTAGTGCCTTGATACATCGCCTTTTGAAACAGAAGAAATGTTCCCCTCGGGCCGGCACAACTGGATATTTTTCTTTCCTGAATTATTGCAGCCTTAACTTATTTTTTCATAGACGTAGTGGTATGAGGGCTCTTTTTTTTACGGGACGAGCTGTAGCTTTTATTGGTACCATATTGGGGTACATGCAACTTTTTGATCACTTGTTATCCTTTTTTTGGGAGGCAAGGTGACCAAAAAACAGCAATTCTGCCATAGCTTGTTTTTTTTTATACAGCGTCCACCATGCGTTATAAACTACATGTTACCTTTATTCTGTGGGTCAGTACGATTCCGGCGATACCTGATTTATAGAACTTTTTTATAACTTTTTGCACAATAAAATTACTTTTGGAAAGAGAATGTATTTCTTCTGTCGCGATGTTGTGAGAGCCATAACTTTTAAATTTTTTCGTCGATGGAGCGGTGTGAGGGTTTCTTTTTTGCGAGACGAGGTATAGATTTTATAGGTACCGTTTTTGGATACATGCGACTTTTTGATCACTTTTTTATTTCAATTTTTGGAAGACGGTGACCAAAAAAACAGTAATTATGGCAGTGTTTTTGAGGTTTTTTTTTACGGCGTTCACTGCGCTGGATAAATAACATAATATTTTTATAGTTTAGGTTGTTACGGTCGCAGCGATACCAAATATGTATGGCTTTATTATTTTTTTCAATAATAAATTACTTAATAAGGGAAAAAGGGCGATTGTGTTTTATTTTATTACTTGAAACTTTTATTGTATGTTTTACAACTTTTATTTTTACTTTTTTTACACTTTTTTTTAGTCCCACTAGGGGACTTGAATATCCAACTGTTTGTTTGATGTTCTAATACATTGCACTACCTATGTAGTGCAATGTATTGGAACTGTCAGTTGTTCACTGACAGCAAGCCGATCAGGCTCCACCTCTGGGCGGGGCCTAATCAGCTTACGTAATGGCAAACAGGAGTCCATTGTTAGGTCTCCTGTTGCCATAGTAGCAGTCGCCAGCCTTGCCATCGCGTGGCAAGGCTGCCGATTTGCTACAAACCTCTAGGATGCAGCGATCACAATGGATCGCTGCATCGAAGGGGTTAATGCCAGGAATCGGAGCTAGCTCCGGTTCCCGGCGATAGACCGGGGTGTCCGCTGTAACATACAGCGGACACCCACTGCTGATGACACCGGCTCAGCTTCTGAGCCGGAAGCTGAGCCGGCGCCATCTTGCCGATGGTACCGGAAGCCTCCTGGGCCCCGCCGACGACGGAGCATAGGAGGATTCCGTTACAGGCTGATCGGGAGGTAAGTATTAGCCCTCCGATCGCCTTTGCAGCCACCGGCAACCCAGCGATCACGTTGCTGGGGTGCCGGTGGCTATAAACTCCTCACATGCTGCGATCTCTATTGAACGCAGCATGTGAGCGGTTAATCGGCCGGATCGGATGCTAGTTCCGGTCCTGGCCAATACCTCAGGGTGCCAGCTGTAATATACAGCTGTCACCCGGCGGTGATGTCGCTGGCTCAGCTCCTGAGCCAGCTTCATCTCCATCACGTACAGTTACGTGAAAAGGCGGTAAGCCACCAGCTTTAATCACGTAACTGTACGTGATTGGGCGGGAAGGGGTTAAGGGATAACTTTATTTAGATAATTTTTTTTACTTGTAATGTATTAGCATAACCCCGTAACTAATACATTACACTGTGTCACTATGACACAGGCTTCTGATCGGGCAGCACATAGTGTGCCCGAACAGCAGGCAAACGGAACAGACAGCCCTGGGGTCCTTGGTAGGTCCCCAGGGCTGACTGCAGAGGGATTCCCTGGTGTTTGATCGCATCACCGGGTCTCAAAGAAGGGATTTCCCTTTGATCATGCCGCGGTCACGGACCGCGGCAATCAAAGGGTTAAACAGCTGGGGTTGGAATGTCCTGACCGCAAATGGGAAGACACTTTACAATAATGTTTCTGAGCTCCTTATACTTCACGCTGAAAGACGTCGTAAAATATCATCATTTATAAGTCCGGACATTATTTTTGGGGCGATAAAAACTTCACCTTCCAAAATGTTTTATTATGATTTTTTTTTTCTCTGTACGCAATTGAAATTGACAACTCCTCATTACTCCACAATCTCCAGGTGAGGAGGGTCTTACAAGGAGCCCCCTCCCAAACACTTAGGTGTCTCAGTCACTATTGACCGCAGCATTGAAGAGGTTCAATGGCCGTAATCGCAGTTCTTCTAGGTTTCCGGCCTTTGCAGCAAGGTGTCTGGTCTTCCCTATGTCATGTGACTGAGTCCTGAGCGGTAAATGTCCTGTGCAGGAAGGGGTTAAATGAGTAAAATACAAGTTTATACTGAATCTTATCCCACAAAACAATGTTTCTCGTTAAAGTATTCACTGGGGACACAGTACCATGGGTAGAGGCCGCTGTCACTAGGAAACTAGGTAAATATAAAAATAATATTTGGCTCCGCTGTACCCTCTGCTGAGCACCCCGCTCCTCAGTTTTAGCCTAGTGTCTGTAGGAGGCAGACATTTTGCTAGATATTTTATTTTTATTTTGTTTTCAGGTTCAGGGTACGAGTCCCTCGTGTGTTCCAATGGTGACTTCCCTGCGGGCGCTGAGCGGTAGGGATTCCCACCCTTTCCGTGAATGCCCGGCATTTTGGCGGATGCTATTTCCACATCGGTGAATCCCCACCCCTCTGTTGGATGTTACCGCTCTGGTCACCCAGTTCCCTATTAGCGCCCTCGACGGTTGAGGATGCCGGACAGCCGCACTACTTGTGTGTGTTTTCCTATAGGGTGACAGGCTGCGCCTGAAGATGACTGACAGGTAAGTTCTCCTGCCGCCATTGGGAGCCTCTTTGGTGGGGGAGCATTCAGACTATGTCAGCAGGCTTTGCGGCATTATATATAGAGGGTTGTTTTTTTCTCGGATGTTGTGTCCTTACTAATGAGGTCTCTAACACATGTGCTGGCAGACATACTTAGGCATTATCTTCTACTTTTTACTACAAGCCACGGCGTTCCACGGACTGCGCCATTGGTTCTCTGCTAGGTTGCAAGCTGGCCACGCCCCTTGCACTACCGCCGGCTCTCCTCCCCGCCCCACTGTGTTCCTGCACCATTTTCCCGTTTTGATTGCTCACCAAGCAGGACCTGAGTCACATGCCTGCCCTGTACAATCGGCACGGCGCAGGTTTTTGGATGGAGGAGAGGGGTAATTCTGTTCTCGTCAGATAATTCTTACCAGTAGTGAACGCCATAGTACACTGAGCGGTATACAGAAGTCATACAGCGCTGGAAGCATTCCTGCTGCACGGGGGACCCAGCACCTACGGGGTCTGGTAGGATAGCCATTGGCTATGGTGTTTTTTTGTAAAATGCTCATAATATGTCATCAAAGGGAAAAGCTACTAAGACCCCCAACACCCCCACTATTGTTACGCACCTTGTGTGTTCGCGGTACAGTACTAAGTTTCCATGCGAGCAGGCTGACCCAGTCTGTGTTCAGTGCACTCCACCTAAAGCATCACAGGACTCCCCATCTCGCATGGTTAATGAGCATATTGCCCCCCAATGGGCGGCTTCGCTCACCCAGGAGGTAGATAAACTCGCCCGTCTTTCTCAGGCCATGGCGGATGCCTTACAACGCCTTCCTCAGCAGTTAGCGTCCCAATTGTCTGATCCCTCTCAGGCACCACAGTCCATTTAGGCCCACAGACGTTCTTCCCTGGATTGCACTCGTTCTAGTTCTCCCAGTGCATCCCGAAAGCGGGCCCGGAAATCAAAACAATATCATTCTTCCTCTGTTTCCTCTTTGGACAAAAATGCTACAGGCGTCCTCCATTCTTTTCATTCAAGAGCTATATCTGAACCAACTTCTTTGAGTTATTGCAGTTCCACAGGCAACCCCCTCTGGTCTTTCCAGATCACAAGGGTTTTGACATTGTTTTCTGATTCATGGAAACACTTTGACCGGTCTATGCATCTGTACAACAGTGCAGACTATATGTTTCCTTTCTCTGATGAGTGTATTGCCAAATGGTCAGCTCACCCCAAGGTAGATGCTACAATGGCCCGGCTTTATGAAAATACTACATTTCCGTTTGCAGATGCTTCCGCCTTAAAGGTTCATGTTGATGCTGAAGTGGAGTCTATGGCTAAAGCCACTTTCAGCATGGCCACAGCTTCAGTCAGACCACCTTTTGCAGCATATTGGTTTAGCATGGCTAGTATTGAACTAATACTCAACTACAGGACACAATTGATTCGGGGGACTCCCAAGTGGATAATTCCCTGCTAGCTGCAGAGCTTTTGCAGATGTCTAAATGCATCTGTGATGTCCCTGTCTAAGCTGCCCAAAGGTCGGCTAAGGCCTTGGCTAATGCGGTAGCTGTCCGCTGGGCCATTTGGACTAGGAACTGGGATACTGACAGTGCCTCTAGGAAGTGACCCTATGAAGGACGAAAACCTTCTTCCGTTTGCCCAGGATCTCCTTTATGGACATGGCCTGGTCGAACTCATTTCTGAAGCTACAGGAAGAAGGAGCACTTTACTTCAACAATGTTGTCAAAGACGACGCCCAGTTCCCTCAGTCAGCAGAGAAAGATGATTTCGTTCATTTTGGTACTCGGCCCCACGTCAGAGGCAGAACTCCTTTCCGAACGCACAGACATTTTTTCCGGTGTAGAAACTCCTGGCAGCCTTGCAACAGACCCGCTAGACCTGCTCCGGCACAGTGGGCTACCACATACTTAAAATTTTCCCTCATCTGAGCTGCTCCATCGTATTGGGGGGACGGCTGCTCTTCTTCCAGGAGACATGGCTCGAAGACATTGAAGACGCCTGTGTGCGGGAGGTTGTCGACAGGCTACAAAATACAGTTTTCTTCTCGCCCTCCTGGGCGTTTTTTCCTGTCAACGCCCCCTCGGTGCCCCTCCAGGGCCCAAGCTTTTTCTCAAGCCATTCAAAGCATCCTCCATCAAGGAGCAATTGTCCCAGTATGAACTCCAGAACTGTTCAAAGGGTTTTATTCCATCCCTTATTAGAGTACAAAAGAAGGACGGATCTCTTCGACCCATTTTGGATGTAAAACGTCTCAATCGATATTTGAAGATTCAAAGGTTTTGCGTGGAGTCTCTTCGATTGGTGGTCACTTCCTTGGAGGTCGACGAGTTCCTGTCCTCCATAGATATCAGGGATACTTCTCTTTATGTTCCCATTGTTCAAGTACATCAGCGTTTCTTGCACTTTGCAGTAGGTTCAGAGCATTTCCAGTTTATGACCTTCCCCTTTGGGCTGGCCATGGCTCCAAGGGTCTTCACCAATGTCATGGCGGCGCCCATGGCTTTTCCCAGATCCAGGGGGATAGCGGTTATCCCATATTTGGCCGATCTTCTGGTGAAGGCACCTTTCAAACAGGACAGTGACAGTACTCCACAGGAATGCTCCATTCGCTTCATGAAAGTCTTGGGGACTTCATGGCAGTCCCATTTGCTAAATTTTACTCCCGATCTCTAGCTCGCTATTCTATTTAGTTGGGACAAGTCTCCGGAGTCCTTGGTTCTGATGATTCGTCTGCCCCCTTCAGTCAAGGAGGAGCTGCTGTGGTGGATGTCTTTCCCAGGCATCTTTCAGGAAAAACCCAACAACTATCAACTGGCAAGTCATCACAACGGATGGAAGTTTGTCTGGATGGGGGGGGGGGGGTTTCTTTGGCTGCCTCACAGTCCAGGGCATCTGATCCGATTCGGAAGCTCCGCTACAGATCAACATGAAGTCTCGTCTCCAGACTCTTCCAGTGCGGATACAGACAGACCACTCTACAGCAGTGGCTTACCTCAATCATCACGGAGGTACAGGAAAGAGGACTGTATGGAAGAAAACCCCTAAGATCCTTCACTGGACGGAACAAAATGTCCCAGAAATCTCAGCGGTGCACATCTGTCACGCCTCGTGGGGAATGTGAACTCACTGGGCCGGTCCGCTGTTGCGGAGTAGCAGCTGGCCAAACAAGGGTCAATGATAGTGTTTAGGACTAGAGTACCTGAATAGAAGACTTGACACGGACACTTGACTTGACTTCACCAGTCATTTCAAACACTTGACTTGACTTGGACACAGATACTGGATACAGGAAAACAGAATACAGCTAATTAACCATTTGCTAGACAAACATGGGTTGACACAACATTGTTCTGGCAGGGAATGAATGGGCAGAGTCCCTTTTTTAGTTCCTAGTATGCTGGGATAGGTTGGGGAGATTTTCCTGGTGCACGTGCTGGCCCTTTAAGGCCAGGAGCGAGCTAGTGCACCTTATGAGCAGCAGTGACAGAGGCCAGAACACCCCGGCATCCCCGGAAAGGAGGTGGAGGATGCCGGCACGAAGGTGATAGAAGCTGGCGCCCGCCAGGGGAAATAGGACGGTGACTATCGGCGGCTGCCACCATTACAACATCCCAGGAGTAGACAACTGGAAGGCGAAATGCCTGGATCCCAGAGAATGATCTCTTCATCCAGAGATTTTCAGCGCATTTGCATTCGGTGGGGTTTCCCAGACGTGGATCTCTTCGCCTCTCACCTTAATCACAAGTGCCCGGACTACGTCACCAGAACAAGGGATTCCAGGGCCATAGGAGCCGACGCTCTGGTTCTACCCTGGTCATCCTTCAACCTCCTTTATCTTTTTCCTCCCCTTCTACTCCTGCATCGAGTGCTGAAAAGGGTCAAGGACGCAGGAATCCCAGTCATTATGGTGGCCCCAGACTGGCCTCGCAGGGCTTGGTATGCGGATCTCATGCTCATGTTAGCAGATGCCCCATGGCCGCTTCCTCAGCGGCACAACCTCTTTTCCAGAGGTCCAATGTTCCACTCTGTTTTATCTCGGCTGCTTTTGACGGCTGTGCTATTGAATTTGCGATTTTGAAGTTCAAAGGTTTCTCTGATCCGGTCATTCAGACCATGATTAAGGCCCAGAATACTCAATCCCAAAGAATTTACCATCGCGATTGGTTGGCTTATTGTAGATGTGTGAATCCCATCAGCTCCACCCCCTCCATTTTTCCATCTCACAAATTTTGGCCTGCTTCCACGTTGGCTTGGCTCATGGACTCAGATTGGCTACTCTATAAAGGGGCAGGTTTCAGCCCTATCTATTTTTTTTCCAACACTTAATGACTTTCCGCGCTCCAATTAAGACTTTTTTGCAGGGAGTCACACATTGTGCTCCTTCTTATCCATCTCCTCTCGAATCATGGGATCACAATCTGGTCCTTGACGCTCTCCAGGCTTCACCCATCAAACCTTTGTGGGAAGTTTCTCTCAGGATCTTATTTTGGAAGGTAGTTCTGCTTGTGGCGATCACCTCTATCCGTAGAGTTTATGAGCTGGCAGCCTTGTCCTGCAAACCTCCGTTTACGTTTTTTCATAGGGTCAAGGTCGTGCTACGTCCATTTCCATCTTTCCTTCCTAAGGTGGCTTCCTCCTTCCAACTTAATGAGGACATTGTCTTTCCTTCGTTTTGTTCTAAACGTTCTCATCCACGTGAACGTGCCTAACATTGCATGGATGTCGTCACAGCCACTCGGGTCCACATTGCAGCTATGAAGTCCTTCCGAAAGTCGGACTCCCTATTTGTTGTTCCTAAGGGCCCTCATAAGATTGGCCCAGCTTCAAAGGCCACCTTTGCTAGCTGGATCTGGTTGGCCGTTAAAAGTGCCTACTTTGCTAAGGGTTTATAACCTCCCTTCCGGGTCACTGCTCATTCTACCAGGGCAGTTGGGGCCTCCTGGGAGGTGTTCTATCATGTTTTTGTCCTTCAGGTTCGTAAAGCTGTCATCTGGTCCTCGTTACATATTTTTCTGAGGTTTTACTGGATCCATTCTTTGGCCTCTGCCGATGCCAGTTTGGGTCGGATGGCGTTGCAAACAGCCATTGTTTAGGCCGCTCGCATGGCTATGATTCTTTTTTCCGACCCTAATGGACTGCTTTAGGATGTCCAATGGTACTGTGTTCCCCAGTGAGTACTTTAACGAGAAAACAGGATTTTTGTACTTACCAGTAAAATCTCTTTCTCGTTAAATTCACTGGGGGACACAGGTTCCGCACTATTTTTTTACTGTTATGTTTTTGGGCTTCTTGAGGTTGCCTTTCTCATGGAAAACATATTGTGTTAAATCTTCTCTGCTCCTCTACTGCTCTTGGTACAAGAGGAGCTGAGTGTTAAACAGAGGTTATAGCCCACTGGGTGGAGCCACACTTTTTTTCAAATTTACCTAGTATCAGTCTCCTAGTGACTGCGGCTTATACCCATGATACTGTGTCTCCCAGTGAATTCAACGAGAAAAAGATTTTACTGGTAAGTACAAAAATTCTGTTATCAATCTGCTCAACTACTCCTGCGCCATAACATAAGAGATTACACTGCATGTTCCCTTTATTTATAATGTCACCTCAGCTGCTGCAGAACCTCAAAGTTCATATCAATCACTGACTGCATAGTGTATCATGTCTTGTGAGATGCGAGCAATGTCTCCCCAGTATCCGCCATGTGTCAAGTTGTAAGGCGTCAGGTCTTCATTGTGTGGGGAAATGTCTTCATTTTACTTTTCTAAGCTGCAAATTCTCACCTAAGAGAGATGCCATAAATGTCTGATAACTGGGGTCCCACCTGTATGTGGAGAACGGGGTGCCCCAAATAGCCTGGTGAGGTGATGACTGCATCCAGGTGGAGAAATGACCCCACATGTGCAGGACTCTCTCCATTCACTTGTATAGGAGTTCCAGAAACAGCCGAGCACGGCCAGAGGTCGGAGCCGCATCTATCAGACATTTCTGGCATATCCTGGGGAGAAATTTCCGTGTTGGGCATACACATTTTAATCCATGTGGTGACGGCTCTGAGAAAATGTTTCTCTCAATGATCAGTAAGTGAGGTTCTTGTTTTTTTTTTTTTATACATGATGTTGTCTCTTGCATGATTTTCCATCTTCTCCTCTCCTCATAAAGACATCTGCAGTACTAGATCCTCCAGTTTCCCCATGTTCTCCTCCACAACGTTCTTTCTCCTGAAAGACCCACCAAGGATGGACAAGGATAGGAATTTGATGAGCAGAAGAATATTAAACTTCACCTTGGACATCATCTACCTGCTGAGCGGAGAGGTAAACTTTTCTACATTATAGAACAAGTCACACATAGGGAAGGGACAATACGTTATAGGAATAATCCAGTGTCCTGTATAACAGCGTCCAGACCTTCCAAGTGATGTCAAGCCAACAGCAGAAAAGCTGAAGATCAGCCACCAATATGGTCAGTTATGTGTCATGTCACCAGTGAAGCAATAGTAATGTTGTAGAGCAATGAGAATGACCAGGAACCAGGAGGATCAGGATGACCTCTATATAGAAACGTAGAAGATGACTGCAGGAGGAGAGCACATGGTCCATCTTGTACCCCTAATATTATTTCCTTTTTAGTTTTGTCCTCGTTCTATTTTTTCAATGTCTTTTTGTAGGTGAGGTCTCCAGTATTACAGATGTGGGGTCGCTAGAGCTCTATACAGCGGGGTCACAATCTCCCTCTTTCTACTGAGGGGGGAATACTGTGTTCAGTTCTCTAAGTGTCTCTCTCCATACACAGGAGTACACAATAGTGAAGAAGACATCGGGTGACTGTACGACTCCCATCATCCATGAGTCAGGAGGATGGAGCAGTAGTCTGAGCCACATCACAGAGCCTCCCCCTCACTCCCGGATACATGAGAAGAAGATCTTAGAACTGATCTACAAGATGACTGTGCTGCTGACTGGAGAGGTGACACTTCTGGGAAATTCTACAGTAACAGCACTGGAGGTGTCTGGGTGATGACAGTATCATTATGTGTGTCAGGTTCCTATAAGGTGTCAGGATGTCACTGTCTATTTCTCCATGGAGGAGTGGGAGTATCTAGAAGGACACAAGGATCTGTACGAGGAGGTCATGATGGAGAACTACCGGCCGCGCACATCACAAGGTAAGAAGAGACAGATATAAATATATGTTTGGCATTACTGTGGACACAGGCTGGACTAGCGGCCATGTTGAAGCCATGTTGAGAACACCTGCTGTAAATCTGTGATGTGGGGGCCATAACATTACACATCTGTGCACATTTGTGGGGAGGGTAATTCATCACGTGAGTCTTCTCCTTCCAGGGTGGTACTGGCCCACACGTCATGATGTCATCTCATTTAGACCACGCCCACATTTTAACCCCTTCCCGCCACAGCCAGTTTTTCAGATTTAAATTTTTTCCTCCCCACCTTCCAAAAGCCATAACTTTTTAATTTTTTTGTCGATTGAAGCGGCATAAGGGCATATATTTTGCGGGACAAGTTGTAGTTTTTAATAAAACCATTTTGGAGTACCTGCGAGGTTTTAATCACTTTTTATTCCATTTTGTTATTTTATTTTTTTTAAATAACAACATTTTATTGAGGTTTTACAGAGAGGCAATATTTGTGTTACAATATGCATAAGAGCCACACTACATACAATATACAGGTAATTGTTAGAATTCACAATAAGAAGAATCGTATGTACAATTCGTTATCTCAATATTAAACAGAACAAATCATACAAACAGAACATTAAAGAAGTATGAGAATCTTGTTGTATGTTCTCACCACATGCACCCAACGTCAAGGGGGAGGGGGTAGAGAAGGAGGCAATAGAGAAGGAGGGAAAATAAACGCTCAAGGAGAGAGGTCTCCAAGAACATCAGGCCTTGTGGGAATGTTTAGAAAGTATTCCCAAACTAGAATATCAATCAACATTATCCAACACAGAGGGGGGGGGGGGGTCTGCACCCCAGAGGTGTTGAAAGGAGTAATTTTTACAGAATTCAAACCAGGGTGCCCAGATAATTTGGTACTTGGAATGAGAGTGCTACTCAGGATGCGAGAGCTCCCCCATTCTCACAAGCTGGGCTCCCTTCCTAAGCCAATGGTGGCGCAACCTCGGTCTTCCAATACAACGGTAGTAGAGATTTGGCCTCCGCGAAGAGCTGTAACCATAGCTCCTTGGGGGCCACCCCAGGGAATGTTGGCCACAGGTTTAGGAACACTACACGAGGGGTAATAACAATAGAGGAATGAGTTATGGTGTTGAGGACATTTTGTATCTGGACCAAAAGGGGGAGATTTTCTCCCACTCCCACCACAAGTGTAGATATATTCCCGGGTCTTTATGACACCTCCAACAGTCTGGGGAGATGTTGTTACACATTTTATGCAATACCCAGGGAGTCTTGTACCACCTAGAGGTCAGTTTGTATGAGGATTCTTGCAAATTAATACATCTTGAGGTCCCAAGGGAGTTTCGAAAAACCTCCTTGGTGTCGTCGTCAGAAAAAGTAGTCTTAAGTTCCAACTCCCAAGCTTTAAGATAGGAGGGCTGTATTGTTGAATTCATCTTAATGAGATTATTATAGTATAGTGTAATAAGCTTCTTAGGTGGTTGTCGAAGGAGGAGGGTTGCTTCCAACCAGGATAACGGGCGGTCTATTGGTCGCTGCCTAAACGCTCCCAGGTAACACCTTTTGAGGTGAGTGTAAGTGAGAAAATTGACAGACGAGAAACCAGGTTGAGACCAATTCAGGGAGGGTAGGAACAGTAGCTTACCTGCAAACGCCGATGCTGCTGCAGAATAAACTTAGCCTCTGGCGCCGATGTGTCCTCGCTCGTCCGACACGATGCAGGACCTGGGGCAGGAAGTGAGTGACGACACAGCGTGATCTCTCGAGAACACGCTGTGTCTGCACTGCCAGAAGCTGGGCGTTCTGAAGAGAAGTGGATGATACTTCTCGTCAGAACGCCCAGCTAGTAAAAGAAGTAAACACGCCCAGATGTAACACACATAATACACGCCCAGTTGGACTTTAGCAAGCCTCATTTGCATAAATACAAAAATGGTCATAACTTGGCCAAAAATGCTCGTTTTTTTTAAAATAAAAACGTTACTCTTATCTACATTGCAGCGCCGATCTGCTGCAATAACAGATAGGGGTTGCAAAATCTGGTGACAGAGCCTCTTTAACAAAACCCGTTTTCTCTGGGTCAATCAGGAATGGGAGTGTAATGTCGGGATAGGGAGACAGACAGGTGAGCCCTAATCTACCCGCCACTCAGTTCCTGCTTACTTGCACGGCCCGTCCTAAGCGACGGCGTACAACTGGGCGACGGTCCCTACGCTCAATATGTGCACGACAGACAAACAGACAAGGGTACACAGAAGCTAAGGGAAATGGGGCAGTTGCCCACGGCAACACCGTGAGCAACAAGAGTAGTGAACGAGCCGAGTCAAACCAGGAGTGTACGAGGAACCAAATGCAGAGCAGAAGCGTAGTCAGTAAAGCCAGGGTCGATAAGAAGCAGAGGTCAATAGTAATAGCAGGGGCAGCAGAGCCAGGAAACATGAAAGAATCACAGGCAAAGACAAGCAGGAAATGAAGGTATAAATAGACCGAGGGCGGGAGCTAGAACCGTCTGGCCAGGCTGTGATAGGTTCTCCCACTCCTAAGCCTACCAGCCTGAGTGGTAGCAGATCCAGTCACTCTATCAGACCTAGGAGCAGGTGCAGACTGATTAACCACAGGCGCTGTGTCTGGCAGATCCTTTACAGGGAGTAAGGATTGCATCCTGTTAGCTATGGTTTTGGCATATAATTTAACATCCACATTCAAAAGTGATATAGGGCGATAACTACCGCATAGCGACGGGTCTTTACCCTCTTTTGGTAATACCGAAATATGTGCTTCGAGCGCTGAAGGAGAGAAATGTTGAGAAGCGTTAAGAGAGTTACATACTCTGATGCAGAATGTCAGCAGGACGTCTGCAAACTGCTTATAGTAT
The DNA here is from genome assembly GCF_050947455.1 of Rhinoderma darwinii. NCBI lineage: Eukaryota > Metazoa > Chordata > Amphibia > Anura > Rhinodermatidae > Rhinoderma > Rhinoderma darwinii. The sequence continues at coordinate 346,747 of NW_027461672.1, forward strand.
GAGGCTGGAAGGCCGTCAAGACCTGGGTACTTACTAGAGGGCATACTGGAGAGCGCATCACAGATTTCTTTAAGTGTAAAAGGGGATTCTAGTTGGGCTTTTTGCGTAGCAGTTAAGGTACGAAGAGAAAGGGAGTCTAGGAAAGACTCAATTATCTCAGTTCTGTCCGCAAGGTCCTTGGGCGTCTCCCCAGGACATAGGTCATACAGTGTTTGATAGAAGGAGCAAAACTCAGCAACAATGTCATTGGTGTCCTCAAGAACAGCTCCAGTAGGAGACTGGATTTTGGAGATATAGTTCTGCTTTCTTCTTCTCTTTTTAGCTAAGTAAGCCATGAGTTTGCTCCCCTTATCACCATGCATGTAGTGTTTGTGAGTAGCAGAGGTATATGCCTTTGCCGTGCGCAAATTCAAACATTGTTTGAGTCTTTCTCTGTATAGATAGCGCCACACACACACACACCCCCTGTAAAGAGCACCACACAGCCCTCCCCCTCTTGTATAAAGTGCCATACCCCCTTGTATATAATTCCACACAGACCCCACCTTGTATATACTGCCACACAGCACGCCCTTGTATATAGTGCCAAACTGCCCCCCTCTTGTAAATAGTGCCACATAGCCACTCCTCTTGTAAATAGTGCCACATAGCCTTATATTGTACTTACCTTTCCTCTTTCCCGCAACGGACAGAGCGCTGCACAGCCTTGCGGGCAGGACCACTTGCGCAGACCACCGTTATGCAGTGACGTTATCATGCCAGCCTGTGAAGGGGGTCTTCCCAACGCATTATAGGCTGCATTATTTGTATCTGCATCCTGAGGACGCAGATGCAAGTGAATGTGGCTGTCGCTAGCGCCGGGTCCGCCCTCCGGTGCTAGCGACAACACCGGCATGATCTGCCACTGCATCCACCCACCGGCCGTGACAGTGCGCGGAATTAGTGTTAGTTTAGTGAGCACAGCCACGCACTTTATAGGGAACAGTGGTGGGGACACAAATACTATAATTAATTTACACTCTAAAAGTAAACATGTAATTGCAGGTCTTGAGGGAAGTGTCTGATATATAGACAGATATACAATGGTCATGTATTCATTCACTGTGTGTTTGCTACAGATGGATCCAGTAGGAGAAATCCACCAGAGAGATGTCCCAGTCCTCTGTATTCCCAGTACTGTCCAGAGGAAAATCACAATGTCCCAGAGAATCATCAGGTAGATGAAGCTGTGCCCTATACCAGATCTATATAGGGGGGTGTGGAGCTTTTGGGTCTTACGATCATAAATGTGGTCATAGATTTTGGTGGTTTCTTATGTTGATGTGTTAGATTCTACGCACTCTGCTGTATAGTACTGAATTGTTACATATGTGAAATCAGGGGGAAGATCTGACTAATATTAAAGCGGAGGATGAAGCCGAAATAGAGCGGGTGAGGGGCGATCAACCGTGTAAGAGTGAAGTTGAGGAGGAAATTCCAGGAGGTGTTACCACAGGTAAGTAATAATTAATTCATAAAGTGACTTTAGCGAAAAGCTAACACTAAAGTTAGTAGAAGATGGATGCGCATAAATGGAGTGGATGGCAGATGAATAGCATGAAAGCAGTTAAAGAGGATCTGTCACTAGTTTATTAATTCCCTATCTCCTAACAGTGTAATGTTTTCTATAGGACACTATCCAATCGTCATACAGCTTCTACCCCTTCCCGGCCCAGCAACACAGTGTGATCATATAGTATACAGCTTCCATTCCAGACTGTATTTAAATGGCAATATCTCCGGTTGTGTCACAGCTAGAACTGCAATTCTGGTGTCATATGAAACATTAGAATCTCATCTTTCATATACCACTGTTATAGGTGGTCCACAGCCCGAGATGTGGCTGTTTAAAGTGATCCCCCTACCCTCCAGCTTCATTCTCTCATTCTGTGTGAAGCAGCTTCGTGCTGATAGGACAGCGTCAGAGGCTGTGAGGTAGCTTCACGAAAAGAGAATCGCTGCTGTTGATACCCACTTGTCTAATAAAGGCTCATTTACATATTTGGAAAAAAGCTCATAACTTTTAAAGTAATAAACGCACAATTTTCACTAGCATTGTCAGTGTGACAGCGCCTATTAGATTAGCTAGGAGATAGGGCATTACTAAACTAGTGAGAGAGCCTCTTTAACAGATGAATAGACAGTGGGAAAGAATTAACAGCACTAACTGACCCTATCTGAATACTATCCCACAGCAGGGAAAGACAACACCTTGGCAGCAGATCAAATGCACAGGAAAGGCAAACAAACCAGGGGAACTACTGATACCAAGATACACATAAAAGCCACTTTACAAAAACTAGATCTCTCGGAAGACCAACAGGTCTCACACTTCAAACAAACACATATACATAGACAAGAAAAACATCACCAACTAGAATCTGTAAAGAATTTAGCACATGAGAGAAACAGTATAACCAGTACATGAGTAATCCAGGCCTGAAGTATATACTAGCCCCCAGAAAAGTACTCTGCCCTAATTAACCAGGCAAAGCTAAATGATGACTAAATCCAGACACAGATCAAGGGCATTGTCTAGCAACGCCCAAACATAGAGATAACAGAAATCATTGATTAGCAGCAGTCCTGCTGCTAATCGTAACATTACCAAGCCCTTCAAAGAGGGCTGATGATCCCTTAGGAAAGGTATCATGAATTTTTTTTTATCATCTTGCTTTTAATATGATATTAACATAAATTTTATTTATTTGTGTTCTCATGTTCTACTTTTTACTTTGTTCTTACTTTTCCTTCTGTATGGGAGCTGCCATTTTTTTTCATCTCTGTTTGTGTCGATTAACGACACATACAGAGATGGAATACGGCACATACAACCCCATAGAGAATGCAAACGAGAGACGTTCCATTCTCTGCAGCGTACGTCGTCTGAGTGGGAGCGGCATGCGCCGCTTCCACACAGACCCAAACGAAGCTCGTTCGCAGAGTGAAACCCGGCGCCATTTTCAAGTGGACTGGAAGCCGTGGCCGGACAATAAGATGATGACTTACGGCCATATGTTCAAGGAAGCGAAGGCGCAAGGAATAGGAGCGAAGGTGGTGGCAGGAGAATGTAATTTATGTTCGTGTATGTGATGTGTGTATTATGTTCGTGTATGTTCATGTTATACAGTCTGCTGAGCACTGTATCTAATCCTCCTACACTGTGCAGTCGCTCAGAAAATGGTGGCACACTGTGTAGGAGGTTTGAAGATTCAAACCCCTCCTCCTGGCACTAGCTAGAAGAAGTGAGGGGGGATTGTGTGACGATACTAGAGAGAGTGTGTCTACCCCAAATTTTCAGCATAAAGCAATGAGGTTGCTTTACCACATTGACCATGCTGCAATTTTGGGAACTGCTCCCTCTAGTGCCCAGCACATGGAAATGTTATAAATTAGAATCTAATTTATAATATTTCCTGACTTGTGAAACATTTTAAAAATTAAAACAATGTGTAAACACTTAAATAATAATTCTTTAACTAAAAAAATCTATCAGAATGGATGTTTCTAGCTGTTCCCAGGACTTTTCCTCTGGCCCGTTACCCCGTAAATCAACAAGGTAATGGAGTTGTCTGCCACGCCATTCAAAATCAAGGATCCTCTGGACCACAAACTCAGGCTGACAACGGACCAAAACAGGAGGAGTTCTACGGATCGCCCTTCTGAAAGTATACACAGGCCTAAAAAGAGAACAATGAAAAGTCCTGGGCATTCTCATGCTTTGTTGTAAATTCACCATTAAGGAAACTGGATTAATTTGTCTTAAAATCTTAAAATGACCAATAAATCTAGATTCAACTTGCCACATGGTTGTCTTAAACTGATGTTTTTGATGGACAACCACACTCTATTTCCCACTTTGAACTTATGTGGCCTGCGGTGGCGATCAAACTTGCATTTAGCACGAAGGGCAGCTGAGCCCAAAGCCCCATGGACCTTACTCCAGTTTTACTTCAACATCTTAATCCTCAGTCTGAGCAATGGAATGTCAAAACCCGCACTGACGGTAAATGAAGATGCCTATGGGTGAAAACCATAGTTACAGAAAAATGGAGAGACATTAGTGGATGCATGACACAAATTGTTACAAACAAATTGCCCATGGCAAAAATTGGACCCAATCATCATGTAAATCTGAAACAACACCGGAGATAGTGCTCTAATGTCTGGTTCACTATCTGTCTGACCATTGGTCTGTGGATGATAGGTGGCGGAGGACCCAAATCAATACCTACATTTGCACAAAGGCCTTCCAAAATTGAGTCACAAACTGTGAACCCATGTCAGATACAATATTATCAGATACAATATTTTCAGGAATACTATGAAGTCTCACCACTAGTTGAACAAAGTGAGTAGCCAGCTTATCAGCAGAGGACAAGCCAGACAAGGGTATAAAATGGGCCATTTTACTGAACCTGTCTACAACAACCTATTTGGTATCTCTCCCCCCGGATCTGGTCAACTTGAAAATAAAGTCCATGGATATGTGTGTCCATGGTTTCCTGGGAGTTGGCAAAGGTTCTAACTGACCAAAAGGTAATGCTGTAGATGTCTTATTGCGAGCACAGATGTCACATTCCACAGCAAACCTTTCTACATCTCTCCGCATATCTGGCCACCAAACTGATCGAGACATGGTCTTACACATCTTAGTGATACCTGAAAGACCCGCCAACTTACTGCCATGAATCTCTAAAAGAACAGCAGGTCTAAGGTCACTAGGAAAAAAAAAGCGTTGGGCGGGTTTCTCTGGAGGTTCCTAAGACTGAGCCTGCAAGAGTAAATCAGAAATATCCTTTGTTGGCCCTGTCACCATTTTATCAGGAGGAATGATGAAAGAAGGTACAGGTGTCTCCACATGTTGCTGTAGAAAACTGCGAGAAAGGGCGTCCGCCTTAAGGTTTTTGGAACGTGGAACTAGATCAATGGAGCAGTCATACTCTCTATGAGGGGGAAGAAGATCAGCAGTTTTGTCACAAAACATTCACAAATTCTCTATACTTAACAGGCAGACCCTGGTGACTGCGACTAGAATCGGGGGAAGTAAAACCTCTCCCTGAACAAAACTTTCCCACTGCACTAATTCTCCTGAAGTCTAATCAAACACTGGATTATGGAGGAACAACCAAGGATACCCCAAAATAATTGTATAGGAGGAGAGAGAACTAACAGAAGAGAAATAGTCTCACATTGGATACTTCCTTCTGAAAATTTCAGACCAGGAGTACGGCATCTTACCGATCCTCCAGACACACGAGTACCATCCAACGAACAAATGTCGATGGGTTTCTCCAGAGGTGCAGGGATAATCCACAACTTCTTGGCCAAATCAGAATCTAGAAAATCTGCTGCAACATCAGAATAAACAATGGCCTACATAGAAGAGTACATAGGAAGAGAGAATTACAACTCCCAATATGTCTATGCTGCTATTATGGGATATCAGAGGACATTACAGGGAGGAGTATATGAGGAGAGGACCACAACTCCCAGCATATCCAGGCTGTTACGATGAGATATCAGACGACATTACAGGGAGGAGATCTGAAGAGAGAACTACAACTCCCAGGCTGTTATGGAATATTAGAGGACATTACAGAGAGATGATATAACGAGAGAACTACAACTCCCAGCATGTCCAGACTGTTATGTGATATCATTACTGGAAGGAGGTATAAGATGAGAGAACTAAAACTCCCAGCATGTCCAGGATATTATTATGGAATATCAGAGGACATTACAGGGAGGAGATATGATGAGAGAACTACAACTCCTAGCATGTCCAGACTCTTAGTTGGTGTTGCAGAAACATGGCTAGACTCTTCTCACGACTGGGCACAGGGTTTTACACTGTTTCGGAAAGACGCCAAATAGGAAAGGCAGTGGTGTATGTCTGTATGTGAGAAGTGATATCAAGGCGGTGGTGTATGTCTGTATGCGAGAAGTAATATGAAGTTGAGTGTGAAAGACAATAGTGGGTGAAGATTGTGAGGAGATTGAAACCTTGTGGGTGGAATTACAAAGGGAGGTAAACACTGAAAAAATTACTTTTGGTGTAATCTATAGACCTCCCAATATAACTGAGGAGATAGAAGGTCAGCTATATAAACAGATGTAGCGGTTGCACAGGCGGGTACTGTAGTGATAATGGGAGATTTTAATTACCAGGATATTAATTGGTATCATGGTTTGGCTTCAACTGCGATGGGGAGACATTTCCTCAACCTATTGCAGGAAAATTTTATGGGCCAGTTTGTGGAAGACCCGACTAGAGGTGAAGCTCTATTGGATCTGGTCATTTCTAATAATGCAGAGCTTGTTGGGAACGTCAATGTTCGTGAAAACCTCTGTAACAGTGACCACAATATAGTTACATTTTACCTATTATTTTAAGAAGGCCAATTTCCCCAGCATGAGGGCTACAATTCAGGATATAGACAGGAAACATCTAATGTCAAATAAAGGTATAAATGGGAAATCTTAAAATCCACTTTGTATAATTTATAGTGCAAAATTTATTCCTATAGGTAACAAGTATAAACGACTAAAATTAAACCCCACATGGCTTACACCTTTTGTAAAAAGGGCAATATATGACAAAAAAAAAAGGGCATTTGAATAATACAAATCTGAGGGTACATCTGTAGCCTTTGTAAAACATAAAGAGCTTAATAAAATCTGCAAAAAAAGTAATAGAATCAGCAAAAAATGCAAAATGAAAGGCAGGTGGCCAATAATAGTAAAACAAATCCCCAAAAATTGTACAAGTATATAAATGCAAAGAAGCCAAGGTCTGAATATGTAGGACTCTTAAATCGTGGTAATGGGGAGTTGGTCACAGGGGATCAAGAGAAGGCAGAGTTACTAAATGGGTTCTTTGGCTCTGTATATACAACAGAAGAAAGAGCAGCTTCCAGTGCCACCGGTGCCAGTGCGGTTTATATATCAGTTGATTTAATGAATTCGCTGAATGTAAATATGGTCCAAGCTAAGTTAAATAAAATAAATGTATACAAGGCCCCGGGACCAGATGGGTTACACCCTAGAGTTCTTAAAGAGCTTAGTTCAGTTATTTCTCTACCCCTCTTCATAATATTCAGAGATTGTCTAGTGACTGGTATAGTGCCAAGGGACTGGCGCAGGGCAAATGTGGTGCCTATTTTCAAAAAGGACTCTAGGTCTTCCCTGGGTAATTATAGACCAGTAAGTTTAACATTCATCGTGGGGAAAATGTTTGAGGGGCTATTGAGGGACTATATACAGGATTATGTGACAATAAATAGTATTATAAGTGACAGCCAGTACGGTTTACTAAAGGACAGAAGTTGTCAGACCAACCTGATTTGTTTTTATGAAGAGGTGAGCAGAAGCCTAGACAGAGGGGCCACTGTGGATATAGTGTTTTTGGCCTTTGCAAAGGCATTTGACACTGTCCCCCATAGACGTCTAATGGGTAAATTAAGGCCTATAGGTTTAGAAAGTATAGTTTGTAATTGGATTGAGAATTGGCTCAAGGACCGTATCCAGAGAGTTGTGCTCAATGATTCCTACACTGAATGGTCCCCGGTTATAAGTGGTGTACCCCAGGGTTCAGGGCTGGGACCACTATTATTCAACTTATTTATTAACCCCTTCAGGACTGAGCCTGTTTTGGCCTTCAGGACGAAGCCGATTTTTCAAATCTGACGTGTCACTTTATGTGGTAATAACTCTGGAATGCTTTTACCTATGCAAGCGATTCTGAGATTGTTTTCTCGTGACATATTGTACTTTTATGTTAGTGAAAAAATTTGGTCGATAAATTCAATATTTAATTGTGAAAAACATCAAAATTTAAATTTTCCGAAATTTAAATCTATCTGCTTGGAAGACAGATAGTATTACCACACAAAATACTTACTAGTTTATATTTCCCATATGTCTACTTTATATTTGCATAGTTTTTGGAATCTTCTTTTATTTTTCTAGGACGTTACAAGGCTTAGAACTTTAGCAGCAATTTCTCATATTTACAAGAAAATGTCAAAAGGCTATTTTTTCAGGGACCAGTTCAGTTCTGAAGTTAGTTTAGGGGCCTTATATATTAGAAAGTCTCCATAAATGAACCCATTTTGAAAACTGCACCCCTCAGAGTATTCAAAACAGCATTCAGAAAGTGTTTTAACCCTTTAGGCATTTCAGAGGAATTAAAGCAAACTACAGGTGAAATTTACAGATTTCATTTTTTTTGCCAAAATTCATAAGCAATCCATTTTTTTCAGTAACACAGAAGGTTTTTTCCCAAGAAATGCAACTGAATAGTTATTGCCCAGATACTGCACTTTTTAGAAATATCCCACATGTGGCCCTAGTGTGCTAACGGACTGAAGCACAGGCCTCAGAAGCAAAGGAGCACCTAGAGGATTTTGGGGCCTCCTTTTTTTAGAATATATTTTAGGCACCATGTCAGATTTGAAGAGTTCTTGTGCTGCCGATACAGTAAAAACAGAGAAAAAGTGACCCCATTTTGGAAACTGCACCCCTCAATTAATCTTTCTAGTGGTATAGTTAGCATTTTGACCCCACAGTTGTTTTGCAAAATGTATTTGAATTCGTGTGTGAAGATGAAAACCTACTTTTTTTCTGAAAAACATAGACATTTTAGATTTAATAAAAGAATAAATGAGAAAAAGCAATTTGTAAAGCAATTTCTCCCGATTACGGCAATACCACATATGTGGTAATACACTGCTGTTTGGATCCACAGCAGGGCTCAGAATAGAAGGAGCGTCATTTGGATTTTGGAGCGCAGATTTTGCTAGAATAGTTTTTAGTGCCATTTCGCGTTTGCAATGCACTGGGGGGGGGGGGGAACGACCAAAACAGTGTAAACACCCCAAAAGTGACCCCATTTTGAAAACTACGCCCCTCAATGAATTTTTTTCTAGTGGTGTGATCACTTTTTTAACCCCATAGTTTTTTTGCAGAATCTTGTGGATATCTGGCGTGAAAAAGAACATATGACAAATGCTTCATTTATAGGACAGAATTTTCAGACACAGAGCATGCAAGTGAAGAAAAGCACCTCAACATTTATCAGGATATTTCTTCTGAGTTTAGAAATACCCCCAAATTGGCCCTAATTCTCTGTTGCTGGACATATGGCAGGGCCACAAAATATTGGAACATCACAAGGATTTTGAGGCCTTATTTTACTTGGATGATTTTTGGGCATATGTCATGTTTGCATAGGCCTAAAAAATTGTGCAGATACTACACCATATTACAAATCCTAGGGGTATAATGGGAATTTTTCGTTTTGTTATGGGGATGTTCACATTTTAAATGGTGAAATGGTTATGGTAAATGCGAGGGGCGGCAATTGTAAATGAAAGGGCCGAAAATTATAAATGAAAGGGACAGATGAAAATAAAATTTAGAAATCCAGAGAGGTGTGGTATATCCGGAAGCACTCCTTCATACACAGTCCAGGGTTGGTGGGACAGGTGTTACACTGGTATGTCGTGTCTTTTCTTATGCCTCTTTTGGCACAGACACGACACCTCTTCTGGGGGTGGCTTTTTTTTGAGGTGGGCGGCACTTCATCAGGAAAGTGCTGCCCTGGAACTATCCTGGGGACATCCGTACTTGCAGAGGCAGAACTTTCTCCTACCTCTGCCACATTCCCAAAGAGAAGGGATTTGATTACCTTCTCCTGGTACTCCAGGTATGTCCCCTCCTGACCAGTGCTCCTGTATATTACAAAGGAGTTGTACAATGCCATTTGGATAAAGTACATCGCAAGTTTTTTATACCAAATTTTTGATTTCCGCATGGCATTGTACGGCTTGAGCATCTGGTCAAAAAGGTCCACTCCCCCCATAAATTTGTTATATGCCTGGATACAGACAGGCCGTGACGTGGTGGTGGGTGTTGCACCACGCACAGGGACAAGAGAGCAGGTGGCATCATGAATGGATGTTAGCATCAACACATTCTTCTTGTCCCTGAATTTCAAAAATAGGACCCCTTCGCCTTGGACCGCCCTGCTCTCCCCACGCTGCAGGGGTTGGCCGAGAAGGGTTTTTGGGAGCGGTCTCTGGTTTTTGCGGACCGTCCCACACGCCACCGTTTTTTGTTCCGCCAGGCATTTGAACAGGGGTACACTTGTGTACCAGTTGTCAATATACAAGTGGTACCCCTGATTAAACAGTGGGTGCAGGAGGTCCCAGACAATCCTCCCAGTTGTGGTCAGGACGGGTGGACAGTTTGGGGGTTCAATCTGACTGTCTCTTCCCTCGTATATTTTAAAAGTATGTGTGTAGCCCGACTCCGACTCACACAACTTGTAGATCTTGATGTCATACCTGGCACGTTTGTTGGGCAAATATTACCTGAACTTCACCCTTCCCTTCAAATGCACCAGGGACTCGTCAATAGCAATTTCTCTTCCAGGGGTATATGACATGGAAAGCTTTTGGGCCAAATGGGAAATAAGGGGTCTAATTTTATAGAGTCGATCGAAATTTGGGTGATCCTGGGGGGGGGGGCACTGGGAATTATCATTGAAGTGCAAAAACTTCTGTATTGCCTCAAAACGAGCCCTGTGCATTGTGGTGCGGTATAAGGGGCAGTGGTAAAGAATATCAGTGGACCAATAGGCCCTCACTGATGGCTTCTTTGTTAGGCCCATATTTAGGACCAATCCCCAGTACTGCAGCATTTCTGCTTTGTCGGTGGGATGCCACCTGTATGGCCTGGCATAAAAACTACCGGGGTTGGCAGTAATAAATTGTTGAGCACAAAGATTAGTTTGCTCAACAATTTTGTCCACAATGCTGTCCGAAAAAAAGAGCTGAAAAAACTCAATTTCAGACACCCCTGCTGCCTGGACTTGGACCCCTGCAGCAGCAGTAAAGTCCGGTACTTGGGGGGTGTAGGAGGTTGGGGGCAACCAATTAGGTTCAGGTGCAGGTGTAACCTGAACACTAACCCTCCTGCGACTGCGAGAAGGTTCCTCAGTGTCACTTGTGGAAGAGGACAGCACAAAAGCGGACCCTACATCACTCGCAGTATCTGTGTCCGATGCCAGCATCTCATACGCCTCCTATGCAGAAAATGTTTTGCGGGCCATTTTTTATTTTTGTGTACAGTAAAGGTTTATGTAATCTTGTATACTGTAGAGAGTGTATACAAAAAAATGTAGAATAGAACTTTTTTTTTTTTTACATAAAACGCTAAATACTAACACTAACGTACACTAATATATTTTTTTAAATTTTTTTATTGTATGACACTATAACTGACTAACACTAAACTACACTTGCAAAAAGACAATGACTACCTGACAATCACACACTGACTGACGCTAACTGAAGGACGCTAACTGACTGAGACTAACTGACGCTGACGAACAGGCGGTCTGACGATGACTAATGGACGATCTGACACGAACAGGCGAGATCAGAGGAGATCAGAGCCTGTGACGTTGATCTCTAACGTGCTAAGCTCAAATTCATTAGTCTGTACAGACTAACCAATCGGAGCCTCTCTAACAAGGGACCGCTTCGATTGGTCCCTTGTACTCTGCCTGGACACCAGGGCAGGCAGACTACACAGTTAACCGCCTCTGCGGTGTAGCGCCGCGCGGCGGTTAACTTTTAAAGTGCCGACGTAACTGCACGTCAAGGTGCATGAACTTACTTCACAGCTTGACGTGCAGTTACGTCAAGGTGCGGGAAGGGGTTAATGATATAGAGGATGGGATTAATAGCACTGTTTCTATTTTTGCAGATGACACCAAGCTATGTGATATAGTTCAGACTATGGAAGATGTTCGTGAATTGCAAGCTGATTTGGACACACTAAGTGTTTGGGCATCCACTTGGCAGATGAAGTTTAATGTAGATAAATGTAAAGTTATGCATCTGGGTACCAACAACCTGCATGCATCATATGTCCTAGGGGGAGCTACACTGGGGGAGTCACTTGTTGAGAAGGATCTGGGTGTACTTGTAAATCATAAACTAAATAACAGCATGCAGTGTCAATCAGCTGCTTCAAGGGCCAGCAGGATATTGTCGTGTATTAAAAGAGGCTGGACTCGCGGGACAGGGATGTAATATTACCCTTTTACAAAGCATTAGTGCGGCCTCATCTAGAATATGCAGTTCAGTTCTGGGCTCCAATTCATAGAAAGGATGCCCTGGAGTTGGAAAAAATACAAAGAGCAAAAAAGCTAATTAGGGGCATGGAGAATCTAAGTTATGAGGAAAGACTGAAAGAATTAAACCTTTTTAGCCTTGAAAAGAGATGACTAAGGGGGGGGGACATGATTAATTTATATAAATATATGTATGGTTCATACAAAAAATATGGTGAAATCCTGTTCCATGTAAAACCCCCTCAAAAAACAAGGGGGCACTCCCTCCGTCTGGAGAAAAAAGGTCCAACCTGCAGAGACGACAAACCTTCTTTACTGTGAGAACGGTGAATCTATGGAATAGTCACCGCAGGAGCCGTCACAGCAGGGACAGGAGATGGCTTTAAAAAAGGGCAAAGATAATTTCCTGTAATGAGAAAATATAAACTCCTGTGTCAATGTGTAGAAATGTTGTTTCATCCCTTCCCTTGGTTGAACTTGATGGACAGGTGTCTTTTTTTTAACCATACAAACTATGTAACTATGAATATCCGAGAACATGACAGGGAGCAGGTATAGGAGGAGAGGACTACAACTCCCAGCATGTCTAGGCTGTTATGTGATATTAGTGGACATTACACGGAGGAGGTATAAGAGTAAAGGACTACAACTCCCACCATTCCCCTGGCTCCAGCTTTCACACAATTGCCTAAACCTATAAAAGAAGAAGAAAACGCTGAATCCATCACTTCTCCACAACAGCACAGAAGCCCCGCCCCCTCACAGAGCTCCGCCCCTCACCAAGCCCTCACATCATGTGATTGTCACAGGACCTTTATCCAACACTTCTCTCCACTGATAAGCTCCGCCCTTCCTGCCCCAGTCACATGGTTGTGACATTATCTCAGGTCTCGGACAACTCCTGCAGCGGTCACATGTTTCTCATCACAGGTCCTTCATCCATTCTTCATTCTTTCCACTTCTAAGCTCTGCCCCCTGATATACCGGTCACGTGATCTTGATATCGTCACAGGTCCTTCATCCATTACTACTTTCTATTGCTAAGCTCCGCCCCTCCTGCACCGGTCCCATGGTGGAGACATCAGCACAGGTCCTTCAGCGATTGCAGTATTCGAGGTAGAGACCAGGCGCTGGTCGGGTGTTCTCTCTGTTATCAGTCGTTGCTGTAGGAGTGTGTATCAATCATTGAGTGACCCCGCCCACTGGAGTCCTAAACCCAGACTGAGCAGGGATTTAACCCCATCAGTGCCGACCTCTTTGGGGTAAGTTGCTATTTCTGGTCTTTGTAGTGGTCTGATGTTTTGTGGGACGAGTCGTATTTTGTAATGATGTACTACAACAAGGCCGATCCTCACCTCTCCGAACGTTACCATAGCAAAACGTACCTGCTCTTCCGGCTGCTCTGTGTCATGTGACCTCTCCAGCCTGTGATTGGCTGCAGGAGTCACATGACGCCTTCTTTTTTTATATATATATATGTAACCTGCATCGTTGCTGTGAAGACGCGGTGTAGCCGCAGAGGATTCTGGGAACAATGACGATTGTTGCGGAACTTGACTTTCCTATTGAACTTAATGGGGAAATTCTGCAACAAATGCGCCGCGAATCCGCAGTATAAATCCGATATCCTTGTTTATAATATGACACAATTCTTTTACATAAGGGAATTGCAGGCTCAGCTATTCCATAATATATACTGATTATCAGGATTGTCCCTGGTGCTATGTGTGATCACTTATATAATATATACTGATTATCAGGATTGTCCCTGGTGCTATGTGTGATCACTTATATAATATACACTGATTATCAGGATTGTACCTGGTGCTATGTGTGATCACTTATATAATATATACTGATTATCAGGATGGTCTCTGGTGCTATGTGTGATCACTTATATAATATATACTGATTATCAGGATTGTCCCTGGTGCTATGTGTGATCACTTATATAATATATACTGATTATCAGGATTGGCCCTGGTGCTATCTGTGATCTCTTATATAATATATACGGATTATCAGGATTGTCCCTGGTGCTATGTGTGATCACTTATATAATATATACTGATTATCAGGATTGTCCCTGGTGCTATGTGTGATCACTTATATAATATATACTGATTATCAGGATTGTCCCTGGTGCTATGTGTGATCACTTATATAATATATACTGATTATCAGGACTGTCCCTGGTGCTATGTGTGATCACTTATATAATATACACTGATTATCAGGATGTCCCTGGTGCTATGTGTGATCACTTATATAATATATGATTATCAGGATTGTCCCTGGTGCTATGTGTGATCACTTATATAATATATGCTGATTATCAGGATTGTCCCTGGTACTATGTGCGATCACTTATATAATATATACTGATTATCAGGATTGTCCCTGGTGCTATGTGTGATCACTTATATAATATACACTGATTATCAGGATTGTCCCTGGTGCTATCTGTGATCTCTTATATAATATATACAGATTATCAGGATTGTCCCTGGTGCTATGTGTGATCACTTATATAATATATACTGATTATCAGGATTGTCCCTGGTGCTATGTGTGATCACTTATATAATATTCACTGATTATCAGGATTGTCCCTGGTGCTATGTGTGATCACTTATATAATATATACTGATTATCAGGATTGTCCCTGGTGCTATGTGTGATCACTTATATAATAGACACTGATTATCAGGATTGTCCCTGGTGCTATGTGTGATCACTTTTATAATATACTCTGATTATCAGGATTGTCCCTGGTGCTATGTGTGATCACTTATATAATATATACTGATTATCAGGATTGTTCCTGGTGCTATGTGTGATCACTTATATAATATACACTGATTATCAGGATTGTCCCTGGTGCTATGTGTGATCACTTATATAATATACACTGATTATCAGGATTGTCCCTGGTGCTATGTGTGATCACTTATATAATATATACTGATTATCAGGATTGTCCCTGGTGCTATGTGTGATCACTTATATAATATACACTGATTATCAGGATTGTCCCTGGTGCTATGTGTGATCACTTACATAATATATACTGATTATCAGGATGGTCCCTGGTGCTATGTGTGATCACTTATATAATATATACTGATTATCAGGATTGTCCCTGGTGCTATGTGTGATCACTTATAGAATATATACTGATTATCAGGATTGTCCCTGGTGCTATGTGTGATCACTTATATAATATATACTGATTATCAGGATTGTCCCTGGTGCTATGTGTGATCACTTATATAATATACACTGATTATCAGGATTGTCTCTGGTGCTATGTGTGATCACTTATATAATATACACTGATTATCAGGATGGTCCCTGGTGCTATGTGTGATCACTTATATAATATATACTGATTATCAGGATTGTCCCTGGTGCTATGTGTGATCACTTATATAATATATACTGATTATCAGGATTGTCCCTGGTGCTATGTGTGATCACTTATATAATATATACTGATTATCAGGATTGTCCCTGGTGCTATGTGTGATCACTTATATAATATACACTGATTATCAGGATTGTCCCTGGTGCTATGTGTGATCACTTATATAATATACACTGATTATCAGGATTGTCCCTGGTACTATGTGTGATCACTTATATAATATATACTGATTATCAGGATTGTCCCTGGTGCTATGTGTGATCACTTATATAATATATACTGATTATCAGGATGGTCCCTGGTGCTATGTGTGATCACTTATATAATATACACTGATTATCAGGATTGTCCCTGGTACTATGTGTGATCACTTATATAATATATACTGATTATCAGGATTGTCCCTGGTGCTATGTGTGATCACTTATATAATATATACTGATTATCAGGATGGTCCCTGGTGCTATGTGTGATCACTTATATAATATACACTGATTATCAGGATTGTCCCTGGTACTATGTGTGAGAGAGACAATCCTGATAATCGGTGTATATTATAGAATAGATGTGCCTGGAATTCCCTAATGTAAAAGTTTTGTGTCTTGGTATTTTTTAGATAAGGGAAATGCATGCACTGTAATTCCTTAACCCGTTAGTGACCGCCCATTAGTGTTATTACGGTGGCAACTTTCGGGCTTTATTCAAAGCCATTGCCTTTTTACGGTGCTGCATAGGAATAAACGCCGAGATGAGCAGTTAAATCTCCCTGACCCCAGCTACCTCTGGTAACTGAGGGCTGGGAGCAGACCTGCTCGAACGGGCGATATAGAATTAAGTATCCATCTCACCTGTTTAACCCCGCAGATGCGGCGCACAATAGCGATCGTCTCATCTGAGTGGTATTGGAGGGAGGGAGCTCCCTCTCTCATCCCACCAGCACCCCGTGATAAGATCAAAGGGTCCCTATGTCTTCTATGGCAGCCAGGGGCCTATAAAGGCCCCCAGGTCTGCCTGTAGTTAATGCCTGCTAGGCCATGCCAGAAGCATGGCCTAACAGATAGCTGTCCGTTTTACACGGACAGGTAGGAATACGCTGCAATACAGAAGTATTGCAGTGTATTATAAAAGCGATCGGATGATCGCATAGTGAAGTTCCCTAATGGGACTAGTAAAAAACGAAAAATACGTTTAATAAATGTTATATTAAATAAATAAAAATACAAAGTGAAAAAAAATGAAAAATCCACTTTTTTTCCCCTTACAAAATGCTTTATTATTAACCCCTTAAGGACATGGACTAGTTGGCACGTTCAGGACAAAGCCCCATTTTTAAAACCTGAAGTGTCACTTTGTGCTAATAACTCTGGAATGCTTATATCTATCTAAGCGATTCTGAGATTGTTTTCTCGTGACACATTATACTTTAAGTTGGTGGTAATATTTTGTTTATACATTCTGTATTCTATTGTGAAAAACACCAAAAATTAGCATTTTTCTCAATTTAAATGTATCTGCTTGTAAGGGTATGTTCACATGCCGTGTTTTTAGACGTAATTCGGGCGTTTTACGCCTCGAATTACGCCTGAAAAAACGGCTTCATTACGCCAACAAACATCTGCCCATTGCTTTCAATGGGTTTTACGGTGTTCTGTTCCCACGGGGTGTAATTGTACTCGTCGCTGTCAAAATACGGCGCGTAAAAAGACGCCCGCGAAAAAGAAGTGCAGGACACTTCTTTGACGTTTTTGGAGCGGTTTTTCATTGACTCCATTGAAAAACTGCTCCAATAACGTCTGTAAAATACGCAGCGAAAAACGCGAGTTGCTACAAAAACGTCTGAAAATCAGGAGCTGTTTTCCCCTGAAAACAGCTCCGTATTTTCAGACGTTTTTGGTCACTGCGTGTGAACATACCCTCAGAGAGATCGTAATATCGCACAAATTAAATGCTAATTAACATTTCCCATATGTCTACTTTAGATTGGCATCATTTTTTGAACATCCTTAGGCTTAGAACTTTAGCAGAAATTTCTCACAATTTCAAGAAAATGTCAAAAGACTGTTTTTACAGGGATGAGTTCAGTTGTGTAGTGGTTTTGAGGTGCCCATACAATGCAAATCCCCATAAATCACCCCCATTTTAAAAACTGAACCCCTCAAAGTATTTAGAACAGCATTTAGGAAGTTTATTAACCCTTTCGGCGTTTCACAAAAATTGCCGCAAAGTAGGGATGAAATGTACAAATGTAATTTTTTTTAACATTTTTAATCCTTTTTTCCTGTAACACAGAAGGTTTTACCAGAGAAACACAGCTTAATATTTATTGCCCACATTCTGCAGTTTTTAGAAATATCCCACATGTGGCCCTAGTGTCCCAATTCGCTGAAATACAGACCTCCGAAGCAAAGGAGCACCTAGAGGATTTTGGGGCCTTCTTTTTACTCAAATATATTTTTGCACCATATCCGTTGGAAGAGGTCTTGTGATACCAAAACAGTGAAAACACCCCAAAAATACACCATTTCGCAAACTACACCCCTCAAGGAATTTATCAAGGGGTATAGTGAACATTTAGACCCTACAGTGTTTTTACTGAATTTAGTGGACTGAAGCCGTGAAAATTAAAATATACATTATCTTGAATATATCGTAGAAATTTTAAATTTTTACAAGGCATAAAGGAGAAAAAAACTACCCAACATTTGAAAAGCAATTTTTCCCGATTATGGAAATACCCCATATGTGGTGATAAACTGCTGTTTGGACACACGGCAGCGATTAGAAAGGAAGGAGCACCATTTGGCTTTTTGAGCTCAAGCTTTGCTGCAATGATTTTTTGGGTGCCATGTCACATTAGCAAAGTTCCTGAGGGATGAAATCAGTGGAAACCCCCCAAAAGTGACCCTATTTGGGAAACTACACCCTTCAAGGAATTTATCGAGGTGTATAGTGAGCATTTTGACCCCACAGGTTTTCTGCTGACTTTAGTGGAATTAGGCTGCGAAAATGAAAATCAAATTTTTTTCTAATAAAAAGTTGACATTTTCAATTTTTACAAGGCATAAAGGAGAAAAAGCAGCCCAACATTTGAAAACCAATTTCTCTCGATTACGGCAATACCCCATAAGTGGTCATAAACTCTGGCAGGCAGGGGTCAAAAAGGGAACACACGGCAGGGGTCAAAAGGGAAGGATCACCATTTGGAGCTCAAATGGTTTTCGGGTGACCTGTCACGTTTGCAAAGTGCCTGCAGGACTAAAATAGTAGGAAATCCCCAAAAGTGACCCCTTTTGGGAAACTACACCCCTTAAGGAATCTTTCTAGGGGTATAGTAAGCATTGGTCTTTTGCAGAATTTATTGGAATTAGGCCGTAAATATTAATATCAGCATTTTTTTCACTAAAAAGTTGAATATTTTTATTTACTCAGGGATAAAAGGAGAAAAAGCACCCCAACATTTGTAAAGCAATTTCTCCAGAGTACGTAATTACCCCACATGTGGTCATAAACTGCTGCTTGGACAAACGACAGGGCTCCGAAAGGCAGTAGCGCTATTTGGCATGCAGATTTTGCTGGATTGGTTTCTGGGTGCCATGTTGCATTTGCAAAACTCTAAGGTACCAGAGTACAGTAGAAGCCCCCAAGAAGTGACCCCATTTTGGAAACTACACCACTCAAGGCATTTAACATTTGCCTGGACATTTTACAGAGCTCAGAAGTGAAGAGCAACATGCGCATTTGAGGTCTATTTTGGTGATTTTCACAGCATTGGACCACAATTGCAGGTCTCCGAGGTCAAATAGTAAAACAAACCCCCAAGTAGTGACCCCCATTTTGGAATCGACACCCCTTGAGGCATTTTAAGGGGTGTAGTGAGCATTTTGCCCCCACAGGTGTTCTTCCATTAATAATTAATGCGTAGCGGATGGTGCAAAGTGAAAATTTACATTTTCCGCCGATATGCCATTTTAGTGCACAATATGTGGACGTAAACTGCTGTTTGTGCACTCTGTAGGGTTCAGAAGAGAGGGAGCGCCATTTGGCTTTTGGAGCGCAGATTTTGCTTGGTAGTTCTGTTTAGGGGTTTTGCTGGTATTTTAGTTTATAATGTGGGGGCATATGTAATCTGCTGAGAACATCAGGGTATAATAAGGGGGTATAATAATTAGGTAAATAAATAATATTTCAGAGATATGTGGCCAGTTTCGCACTGATAAATGGTGCCCGATCTTATTCGCTTTGGACACTCTTCACATTTTGTGTCGCCATATTCGGAAAGCCAGAACTTTTTTATTTTTCAGTCAAAAAAGCTGTGTAAGGGCTTGTTTATTGCGGGACGGGTTGTAGTTTTTATTGCTACTGTTTTGGGGGTATATGGGACATTATGATCATGGCATTGTTGTTTTATTGTTTTTTTTTTGTGGTGTTCACCTTGCGGGAAAAATAACATTACAGTTTTATAGATTGGGTCGTTACAGACACGGTGATACCACATATGTGTACTTTTTTTTTAACGTTTTCATATTTTTCCTATAATAAAAGGCTTATTATAGGAAAAAAGTCAGTGTTTGTTTTTATTAACTTGAGACTTTTGTTTTTACACTTCTATTCAACTTTTTTCAACTTTTGTTTTTTGTCCCACTAAAGGACTTGAGGGCCTGCACCTCTGATCTTTACTCTAATGCATTGCACTACCCACGTAGTGCAATGCATTAGATCTGTCAGTCATTCTCTGACAGCAAGCCTATTAGGTCCCGTCTGTGGCGGGGCCTAATGGGCTATTGTACGTGGCAGACCAGGACGCCATTATTAGGCCTCCGGTTGCCATAGCAAGGATCGGCTTTGTCACGATCACGTCGTGTTGATGCCGATCTCTACAAACCACTAAGATGCCGCGATCGCTTTTGATCGTGGCATATAAGTGGTTAATGGCAGAGATCGGAGCTAGCTCCGTTCCCTGCCGTTACAGCATGTTGTCAGCTGTAACATACAGCTGACACCAGCGGCTGATGTCGCAGGCTCAGCTTCTGAGCCTGCACCATTTTGTTACTGCGGCCGGAAGACTTTTAGGCCCCGCCTCTGGGCGGGACCTAGCATGCGTCTGTTCTAGGCAGACAGGAGGCCATTGCTAGGCTTCCGGTCTGCCGGAGCAGTCATCGGAAACCCCGCAATTTCATTGCAGAGTTCCGATCTGCTTGTAAACACCATAGATGCAGCGCTCGGTTTTGAGGGCTGCATCTAAGGTGTTAATCGGCGGATCGGAGGCTAGCTCTGGTCCTGGCCTTGAAGCAGTGGTATCGTTAAGCTGTCACTGCTTTAAAACTGTGTCTGCAGACACAGTAACCTGTTAACGTGATGAAGTAATAGTACGTCAGTTCGCGTTAACAGTCCACCGCCCGTGACGTAATAGTACGTCATAGGGCGTTAAGGGGTTACAAAAAAAAGTTACACATATTTGGTTTTGCCAGATCCGTAACGACCCCAACTATAAAGTTATTACATTATTTAACCCGCTCGGCGAACGCCGTAAAAAATAAAATAACAAAGAATGCAAAAATTGCTGTTTTCTGTGAAACCTGCCTTAAAAAATATCTAATAAAAAGTGATCAAAAAGTTGCGTGTACTCCAAAATGGTACCTATAAAAAATACAAGTTGTCCCGCAAAAAAAAAAGCCCTCATACAACTGCATCAACACAAAAATATAAAAAGTTATGGCTCTTTAAATATGGAGACACAAAAACAAATCATTTTGAAAAAAAAAAAGGGTTTTTACTGTGTAAAAGTAGTAAAACATAAGAAAACGATACATTTGGTGCGCTTGATAAAGACCGATTCATGGGTTGAAACGTTGCAAGTGTTTTTAATAATTGGTGAATAAATCAAATACACTTCATTAGATTAACTTGAGTGCTGCAGTTCCTTTCTTCGATTGTATATAAATTTGGTATCGTTGCAATCGTAACAACCCGCTGAATAAAGTTATTGTGTTATTTATACGATACGGTAAACGGTGTAAATTTAGGACACAAAAAAGAGTGGCGAAATTGCTGTTGATTTTTCGTCCCCCCTTAAAAAATATTAATAAACGTTAATAAATTATATGTAACCCAAAATGGTGCTATTAAAAAATGCAACTTGTCCCGCAAAAAACAAGATCTTACACAGCTATGTCGACGCAAAAATAAAAAAGTTATATCTCATTGAATGAGACGGTTTAAAAACGTAAAAACTAGCTTGGTAATGAAGGCAAAAAATAGGCTGGTCACTAAGGGGTTAATTACTCCTAAAAATAATAAAATCGAGATTAAAATCAAAAATCGTCTATAGGGTTGAAAATAATCTAGATTTGTTTTTTTGGTAAAATCGCCCATTCTGTAAACCTTCCCCATACTTCTCTCCCGCACCATGACATTCAGTGTTGTCATGGGGATGGCCGTGTTTGGACATGACTGATGGATTACTGGTGACTTTCTTTGTACGGTCTAGAAGAGGTTTATGTATTCGCACCATGAATGTTGTACAACCGACATATTGAACCTGACATTGGTATAGAGCGGATGAGATAAATGACGTGATGTGTTATAATCTATATCTGTCTTACTAGTGACCCCGTTATCTGTACAAGATGAAGAACTATTTGTAGCTTTGTTGTAATTCCAGGATCGGCTTTTTATGACCACGGTGGAAATAACCTTCAGTGGTGAGACAAGTCTGACTCCGTATTTCACTCTCACATAAACTCGGGGGAGACGTTGTCCTCGTGTTGGGGTCTCTCTGCAATAACTCTTACACCATCCCGAATAATGTCATCCAGTCCTGACCGCAAATGGGAAGACACTTTACAATAATGTTTCTAAACTCCTTAAACTTCACGCTGAAAGAAGTCGTAAAACATTGTAATTCATATGTCCGGTCATTATTTTTGGGGTGATAACAATTATTTATAGTTTAAAAAAAAATCCATAATAAAACATTTTGTAAGTGAAGTTATTTTTTCCTCTCTACACAATTGGAATTTACAACTCATCATTAGTCCACAATCTCGAGGCGAGGATGAACTTACAGAGGAGCCCCCCCCAAAACACTTAGATGCCTCAGTCACTATTGACCGCAGCATCGAAGGGGTGAAACAGTTATAATCATGGTTCTCTCAGATCTCCAGCCTTTGCAGCAGGTGTCCGGACTTCCCTATAGCCTGTGAACAACTCCTGAGCAGTAAATGTTCTGTGCAGGAAGGGGTTAAATTAGTAAAATACAAGTTTATACAGAATCTTATCCCACAAAACAATGTATCACTCTGCTCCGCTCCACCTGCGCTATAACATGATGATAAGAAATCACACTGTATGTCGCATTTATATATAATGTCACCTCAGCTGCTGCAGAACCTCACAGTTTATATCAAACACTGGCTGCATAGTGTGCATCACGTCTTGTGAGATGTCAGCAAAGTCTCCCCAGTATCCACCATGTGTCAGGAGTCAGGTCTTCATCGCCTGGGGGGGGGGGGGGATGTCTTCATTTTACTCTTCTCACCTGTTCACGACTCTCTTCATTGACTTGTATAGGAGTTCCAGAAACAGCCGAGCATGGCCAGAGGTGGAGCCGCATCTATCCGACGTTTCTGGCATATCCTGGGAAGAAATGTTCGTGTTGGGAATACCCTTTTAACCCTTTCCCGCCGCAGCCATTTTTCGGATTTTAACTTTCGTCGCCCCTTCCTCGCCTTCCAAAAGCCATAACTCTTTTATTTTTCCATCAAAATTGCCGTATAATGTAGTGGGAAAGTAGAAAAAAACTATTTGTGAGATGGAATAGGAAAAAAACAGCGATTCCTTAATCTTTTGGGGAGTTTAGTCGTTACGTGTTCAGCGTGTTGTAAAAACGGCATGTTAACTTTCTTCTGCGCGTCAATACGATTACAGCGGTACCAAATTTATTTAGGTTTTTATTATGTTTTGCTACTTTTACAAGAAAAAAAAATTGATTGTTAAAAATAAAATGGGAGTTTTGCCACCACATTCTGAGAGCCATAAGTTTTTTCTTTTTCTGTTGACTGAGCGATATGAGGGCTTTTTTTTTTTTTTGCTGGGCGAGCTATATTTTTTTTTCTGATTTTTGCTGTTGATAAAGTGACCAAAAAATAGCAATTCTGATGGTTTAAATTTTTTACAGCGTTCACGGTGCGGACTAAATAATGATATATTGTAATAGTCCAGGCTTCTACGGACGCGTTGATACCAGTCATGTTAATTTGTTTTGTTTTTTTGTTACATTGTGCTTGAGGGAAAATGGGAAAACTGGCTTTTTTTTTTTAACTTTTTTATTTATTTTACTGTTTTTCACTTTTTTTTTTTACTCGTCCCCCTAGGAGACTTTAACCAGCGATCGTTGGATCTCTTGCACGATATGATAGCGGACCTGGGGACCTTCATCAAGCCCTCAGGCTGCCATGCTATCCAACGGTGCCCCCTGATCGCGTCGTGTGGGGGGCCATTGGAACGTAACAGGGGGCCACCCCCTGTTTCTAGTAATTTAAATGCCGCGTTCGCTTTTGAGATCCCTCTCGTTACCCTGAAGTGTTAGCTGCAACACACAACCGACACATTCGCTCGTTTTCCCCCATCCAACGTGCGCCGTATATATATGTGGTGACTGCTTTGAGAAAATATTTCTCTCAAAGATCAATAAGTGAGGTTCTGTATGTCACACATGATGTTGTCCCCTGTATGATCTCCATCTTCTCCTTTCTTCATAAAGACGTCTGCAGTACTAGATCCTCCAGTTATCTCATCTTCTGCTCCACAACGTTCCTTCTCCTGAATGACCCACCAAGGATGGATAAGGACAGGAATGAGATGAGCAGAAGAATATTAGACTTCACCTTGGAGATCATCTACCTGTTGAGCGGAGAGGTAAACTTTTCTACATTATAGAACAAGTCACACATAGGGAAGGGACAATACATAATAGGAAGAATCCAGTGTCCTGTATAACAGCGTCCAGACCTTCCAAGTGACGGCAAGAAGCCACCAGCAGAAAAGCTGAAGATCAGCCACCAATATGGTCAGTTATGTGTCATTCACCAATGCAGCAATAGTAATGTTGTAGAGTAATGAGAATGACAAGGAACCAGGAGGATCAGGATGACTATATAGAAACATACAAGATGACGGCAGGAGGAGAGCACATGGTCCATCTAGTCCCCCCAATATTATTAACTTTTGGCCTCGTTCTATTTTCTCAATGTCTTTTTGTATGTGAGGTCTCCAGTATTACAGATGTGGGGTCGATAGAGGTCTATACAGCGGGGTCACAATCTCCCTCTTTCTACTGAGGGGGGAATACTGTGTTCAGTTCTCTAAGTGTCTCTCTCCATACACAGGAGTACACAATAGTGAAGAAGACATCGGGTGACTGTACGACTCCCATCATCCATGAGCCAGAAGGATGGAGCAGTAGTCGGAGCCCCATCACAGAGCCTCCCCCTCACTCCCGGATACATGAGAAGAAGATCTTAGAACTGATCTACAAGATGACGGAGCTGCTGACTGGAGAGGTGACACTGCTGGGAATGCTGGAAAATTCTACAGTAACAGCACTGTAGGTGTCTGGGTAATGACTATCATTGTGTGTGTCAGGTTCCTATAAGGTGTCAGGATGTCACTGTCTATTTCTCCATGGAGGAGTGGGAGTATCTAGAAGGACACAAGGATCTGTACGAGGAGGTCATGATGGAGGACTACCGGCCGCGCACATCACAAGGTGAGATATAGATATATAATTTATATATTATTAATTTTTTTGTTGAAGTGTTAATTTCATCATGTCCAGTATACACAGACATGTGATTCCTGATCTCCGATCACACGTTCCTTGCTTTGCTGCAGGGCTGCACTAGGGAATAGTCACAGATTTGTAGTAGAAGTTTCTATATAACTGAATGTTCTTTCTGCAGCAGGTACATGAATTTTTACTAACCACAATCAGATGAGTTGGACAATCACAGAAATTTCTGCCACCATTTTTCCATGTGTGAACATAGTCTTATATAACCAGCGACTGATCTGCGACTGATGTGGGAACAGCAGACATGACAATCATGTCCAGATATAACAAAGGGTTGAATATCTTCTTTGTAAGACACAATACACAGGGTCAGTGGTAGAAATGTAGAATAGGGATCTGTTCGATTGTCAGCCGGGGCAGGGAGGTATTTTCTACTTTATGTGGAATTGGGTCTTTGTCGTGTAAAGATTGTTTTTTACCTTCCTCTGGATCTACTGGGATTCGTTGTGTAAATTAAATACTTGCATATCCCATAATTTAATAATTATACATCACCTTTTCTTAGAACTTTTTATTGTGCTGTTCCTCTGTTATTCCTCCTAGAAATGTATGAATGATTTGACATCTAGTGTGTTACCATCTGGGGGCGTGTCCATATAGTCTGACCATGTCCAATCAGTGCTGACAATATCAGAAGGTGTAGTGACACGACTATTTCCCAAAGGGAATGGTAACACCCTTTTCTGAATTTAATCTTACATTTCCAGTAGGAATAACAGAGGAACAGCATGGTGCAGAGTTCTGAGAAAAAATGCTCCAGAATTGTTGATTCACGGGGAATACAATTATGCACTAAAATAGACGTGTGAGGAGAGCCGACAAGTCCTCTATAAAGTATTTTTTGTCTTCCTCTGGATGAATTGGGGTTTGTAAGTCTAAAAAGTTTAAACTTGATGGAATTAGACCTTGTTTAACCCACTAACTATGTAACTATGTAAAATGTCTCTCTGTGTCTAGCCTGATCAGCCATAACATTAAAACCACCTGCCTAAGATTGTGTAGGTCGCCCTCAGGCTGCCAAAACAGCTCTGACCCATGGAGACGTGACATCTCCATGAGATCTGGCACAAGACGTTAGCAGCAGATCTTTCAAGTCCTGTAAATTGTGAGGTGCGGGCACCATGAATCGGACTTGTTCTCCAGACCATCCCACAGATAATCGATCGGATTGAGATCTGGGGTATTTGGAGCCAAGTCAACTCCTTGAACCATTCCTGATCAATATTTGCATTTTGTCAGGGGGCATTATCCTCCTGAAAGAGGGCACTGCCGTTAGGGATACCGCTGCCATAACGGTTACTTGTCTGCAACAATATTTAGGTAGGTGGTACGTGTCACATTTACATGAATTCCGGGACCAACAGAACATTGCCCAGATCATCACACTGCCTCTGCCGGCTTCTCTTCCCATAATGCATCCTGCTGCCATCTCTTCCACAGGTAAGTGACATAACCCGGACGTCCACATGATGTAAAAGAAAACAGGATTTATCGGACCACGTCACGTTTTATTGCCCAGTTCTGATGCTGCCTATTGTAGCCACTTTTGGTGGTGGACAGGGGTCAGCATGGGCGCCCTGACTGGTCTGCGGCTACACAGCCCATAAGCAGTAAGCTGTGATGATCTGCGTGTACAGACACCTTACTATTATAGCCAGCAGTGACTTTTAGGCCTGGTTTACACGAGCGTGTGTGTTTTGCGCACGCAAAAAATTCGGCGTTTTGCGTGCACAAAAGGCACTTACCAGCTCCGTGTGTCAGCCCTGTATGATGCGCGGCTGCGTGATTTTCGCGCAGCCGCCATCATGATGACACTCCGCTTGGATGTTTGTCAACAGAAAAGCACGTGGTGTTTTCTGTTTGCAAACATACTTTTGACTACTGTTGCGCGAATCACGCGCATCCCACGGAAGTGCTTCCGTGTGGTGCGCGTGATTTTCATGCACCCATTGCCTTCAATGGGTGCGTGATGCGCGAACAGCGCACAAATTTAGGACATGTCGTGAGTTTTTTTTCAGCGGACTCACGCTGAGCAAAACTCACGGACTGTCTGCATGCCCCCATAGACTTTTATATAGGTCCGTACGACACGCGTGAATAGCACGCGCGTCGCACGGATGTATATCACGCTCGTGTAAACGAGGCCTTACAGTAATTTGTCGTACGTAACCCTTCCGTGGGTTGGGACTAGATGAGCTCCTCACGCACATTGAGTCTTGACCTCCAATCACCCTGTTGCCGGTACATCGGTTGTCCTTCTTTGGAGCACTTTTGGTAGGTAAGAACGTTTACATACCAGAAACACCCCACAAGACTGGCAGTTTTTGGGGATACTCTGACCAATTTGTCCTTTGTAATTTTATACTTCTCCATGTTTCAAACACATTAACTTAATGAACTGACTATTCACTTCCTGTCTAATATCCCCCCTTTGTCAGGCGCCACTGTCACGAGATCATCAATGTTCTTCACTTCACCTGTCTGTGGTTTTAATGTTATGGATGATCAGTGTATATATGGAGGAGGACAGTGTAGTTCTTCTCATAGACTCACAGAAAACCAATTACTGGTAAATGTATTCATAAATATTATTTTTTTTCCCATTCGCCATAACAGCACCAGGGAAATTAAACTTGGAGGTATATAACTATAACACCTCAGTGGTTTTCCATCCCTTGTAGAGAGAAATCTTGGAGTAGTTGTTTTCCTTACAGGTACTTTTGTCTGACCGTGGGTTCCCTCTCGTAAATTTTGACTTCCCATATAAGCAGGGAGTATTGTTCCTGGTCAACAATCTGGTACTCTTTTGGTTGGCACGGGGCTCTAATAATAGGACCCATGTGTGCTGGCGATTTCAGGTGTATTCACATCCTTAGGAGACAAATGCAATTGAAAACTATGGTGGAGTAGAAGGCCGTCTAACAGGGGTAACACAACAAAGCTCAGGCAATGAAGGAAGGGGCAGGGCCCTTCTTCTAATCCAGGGTGATCATGGGAGCAATCAGTCAATCTAAAACGTGTGTGCTCTGGCCCATTAAGGCCGGGAATTAGATCGAGTGCGCACCCCAGTGGTCACTGCAGGACAGGATGGCCGCATGTGCTGGCATCTCTAGGGAGGAAGACATCTGCAGGATGATAGGAGTCTGCGACCGCGGACATTACAGTATGCCCCCTCTTCTTGGGGCCAGAATGAGAGAGGAACTTCTTAATGAGGGAAGACGTTTCGGTTCTCCTCTGACTCCCAGGACCTCTCTTCTGGACCAAACCCCTTCAAATACACCAAGTAAAAAGCTTTTCCTCTTGAAGTCCAAGATCTCCTTTACCTGAAATACATCGGCAGAACCGCTGGGGGCAACTGCAGGGCTAAGAGTCTTAGAGTAGCGGTTCAGGACCACAGGCTTCAGAAGAGACACGTGAAAGGAGTTGGGGATTCTGAGGGTAGGATATCGGACAGCCAAACTTATAAGAGACCGGGTTGATCCGCTGGAAGATCTCAAAGGGTCCGAGGAACCTGGGAGCGAATTTGCACGACGACACCCTCAGCCGGATATTGCATGTGGACAGCCAGACCTTGGTACCCAGAAGAAATTGGGGAGGCTCTCTTCTCCTTGTGTCTGCCTTTCGCTTCATGCGGCTGACCGCCAGCAGAGTAAAGGATCAGGTTTGCTGACAGATTTTTAGGAAGTCCCTGAATGCAGAGTCAGCTGTAGGCACCTGGAACGTAGCTGACACAGGGAGAGGAATTTGTGGATGTTGACTGTAGACATTAAAGAACGGTGTAGAAGCGGTAGACTCACTTGTGTGGTTGTTATAGGAGAACTCGGCCCAAGGAAGAAGCTGCACCCAGTCATCATGCTGCCTGGAGATGAAGTGTCGTAGATAGTTCTCCATGATTTGGTTTGATCCTCTCGACTTGGCCATTGGACTGGGCATCGTAGGCTGAGGAAAAGTTCAACTTTACATCAAGGAGTTTGCAGAGGGTTCTGCAAAATTTCGAGGTGAACTGAAGCCCCCGATCCGACACGATATGCAGAGGTAAGCCATGCAGGTGGAAGATGTGTTGGATGAAGACGTCACCAGTCGAAAGGCAGAAGGTATACCGGTCAGCGGAACGAAATGCAGTGCGGTCCACAACCACCCTGACCGCACTGCATCCAGTAGAGGGAGGCAGGTCCGTAACAAAGTCCATTGCTATATGCTGCCAGGGAGCATTGGGCACAGGCAGCGGCTGGAGCAGGCCAGCAGGCTTGGAGTGAGCAACCTTGTTAGCCGCGCGCACCGTGCAGGATGAGACAAAGTCCATGATGTCTTTGGGCAGCGTGGGCCACCAGAAATGACTGGCAATCAGGTCTTGGGTTTTACGGACACCCACGTGACCCGCCAGTCTAGAACTGTGTCCCCAGCGAAGGATTCTTCTTCTGTCTGCCAAGCGCTCAAAACTCCTCCCCGGAGGGTTGTCTCTTACTTGCAAAGGATTGACAGAGATAATGCAGGACCGATCAATGATGTTTTGTGGAGACTCCATGTTGTCCTCTATCTCGAATGACCTGGACAAGGCATCGGCCCTCACATTCTTATCGGCAGGGCGATACTGGAGCTTAAACTGGAACCTGGCAAAGAACAGCGACCACCTGGTTTGACGGGGGTTCACTCGTTGGGCCGTCTGGAAATAGGTGAGGTTCTTGTGGTCAGTAAATATCAGGATGGGATGGACTGCGCCCTCTAGTAGATGTCTCCACTCCTCCAGGGCCAATTTGATGGGCAGTAACTCCCAATCCCCAATCGAGTAGTTGCGCTCTGCA
Organism: Rhinoderma darwinii; assembly: GCF_050947455.1. Classification (NCBI taxonomy): domain Eukaryota; kingdom Metazoa; phylum Chordata; class Amphibia; order Anura; family Rhinodermatidae; genus Rhinoderma; species Rhinoderma darwinii. Next base: position 377,010 of record NW_027461672.1, read on the forward strand.
GAAGAGAAAGTTTAGAGTAACAAAACTGTCGAGATACATCAGGATGATGGAAGGTAGAGGCTGACGTGAAGGCACTCTTCAGGCTATTAAATGCGGATTCCGCTACTGGAGTCCACGCCTTGGCGTTCATGCCTTTTTCTGGTGAGGGTGGAAATGGGAGCTGCCAGTGAGATGTTTGGGATGAACTGCAGGTAGAAATTGGCGAATCCCAGGAAACGCTGCATGGACCTTAAGCCTTGAGGATGTGGTCATTCCAGGACGGCCTTTACCTTCTCAGGATCCATCTTGAGGCCTTTATCCGAGATGATGTAGCCCAGGAAGGGTAGAGCATTTCTCTCAAACACGCACTTCTCCAACTTGGCATACAGGTGATTCTCCCTTGATCTCAGCAAAACTTGACGGACATGTCTCTGATGAGTCGTCGGGTCTGGATAAAAATGTAAGATGTCATCAAGATAGACCACAACACAGACATAGAGGAGGTCACGGAAGATGTCATTAACAAATTCTTGGAAGACCATGGGAGCGTTACACAGACCGAAGGCCATCACCAGGTATTCATAGTGCCCGTCTCTGGTGTTAAATGCTGTCTTCCATTCGTCACCATGGCGAATCCGGACTAGGTTGTAAGCCCCACGCAGGTCTAGTTTAGAAAAAATCTTGGCTCCTCGTATGCGGTCAAAAAGCTCAGAAATCAGTGGCAATGGATATCTATTTTGATCTGGTTGAGACCCCGGTAGTCGATGCAGGGTCGAAGAGATCCATCCTTTTTGATAAAGAAGAACCCGCTGGGGAGAAGGATTTTCGTATGAAGCCCCTCTCCAAATTCTACTTAATATAGGCGGACATAGACTGACTGGCAAGGAAAGAGGGTATACCCTTCCGCGGGGAAGGGATGTGTCAGGAACCAGTTCAATTGGGCAACCATACACCCGGTGTGGGGGCAGCGTCTCCGCCTCCTTCTTTCTAAAAACATCCGCAAACTGAATAGTGAGCAGGCAATCCTGCCAATGACTGAGGCTGGGGAGGCTGGGCCAGATGGATGTGCCCCAGGCAGCGGTTCAGGCACTTGGACCCCACTGGAGAACCTCTCCAGAATTCCATTCCACAACTGGGGCATGTAGTTGGAGGGTCAGTACTGCCCGGAGGTGTAGTAGGAGGAACAGCAGAGGCAATAGGAGCAGGTGCTGGGGAAACTGCAGCTTGCACATCCAGCCGATGTGCAATAATGTTCAACGCCAGGAGGAGTTGGTCCTGTCGAGACCGGAGGTCTAGCATATCCGCTCACATCACTTGTGACGTCATGGTCTTGGGTTGACCAGCGGGTCCATCGCCTGAGCTTACTGTCATGATGGGTTTGGACCCACTGGGCCGTCCTGCCGTAGCGGGATAGCAGCTGGCCAAACAGGATACCAAGGCAAAGTCAATTGTTCGAATAAGGGTACCTGTGGCAATACAGACAGTAGCGATGGCAAGCTCTGATGGGACCTTGGCAGCAGGAAGATACCAGGCGTGGCGAAATACAGCAGGCGTAGTATACGACACAACACGACTCCAACTTTCTACGGCACAGGAACAAGGTAGCACGGGATACAGGTAGCATGAACAGGAAAACTGGGAACTGGAAAACACTAAGGGACCATTTGCAAAGACTAACACGGGTAACACAACAACGCTCAGGCAATGAAGGAATGGGCAGGGCCCTTCTTATAGTCCATGGGAGCAATCAGTCAATCTTAAACATGTGTGTTCTCTGGCCCATTAAGGCCAGAAATGAGCTTGTGCACACCCCAGTGGTTACTGCAGGACAGGACGGCCGCATGTGCTGGCATCTCTGGGGAGGAAGACATCTGCATGATTATAGAAATCTGAGGTCTGCGATCGCGGATGATACAATAGGCCTGCGGTTTACAAAGCACTGGGACCGCGGCGCAGTTGGTGAGAAGCACAACATTGTCATTTCGGCTCTGATCAATAAGCATAGAAGTGTTGAGGGAAGTGTCTGATATATATATATATATACAGTAGTCATGGATTTAGTCACTGTGATTCCTACAGATGGATCCAGTAGGAGAGATGTCCCTGTCCTCTGTATTCCCTGGATTGTCCAGAGGAAAATCACAATGTCCCAGAGAATCATCAGGTAGATGAAGCCGAGTTCTATACCAGAACTATATAGGGGTGTGTGGACCTTTTTGGTCCTGCGGTCATAGATGTGGTCATAGATTTTGGTGGTTTCTTATGTTGATCTGTTAGATTCTTCGCACTCTCTGCTGTATTGTACTGAATTGTTACATATGTGAAATCAGGGGAATGATCTGACTAATATGAAAGCGGAGGGTGATGCAGAAGAAGAATGGGTGATTGGCGATCAACCGTATAAGAGTGGAGTGGAGGAGGAAATTCCAGAAGATGTTACCACAGGTAAGTAATAATGAATTTAGAAAGTGAAATGGGAGGTTTGTTAAAGGGTCTTCCAGCCCTTAAAAATTGATGGCCTATCCTCAGGATAGGCCACCAATAGCTCAAAATAGTCATGCTCCTCAGTACCCGACAATGTTATTATATCGTACCTGCATTTCAGAGCTTTGAATATTCTTGCAAATAAAAGCAAAACTGTTCAATTTTGCCGCAATTTTTATACAGTCAAGGCATAATGCCACGATTTCCTGCAATTCTCTGCAAAAGACAAATTTTTAGTGTGGGGTGAGAACTCTGTACATGCAGCTTTTTAGTTATTGAGAAATACTTGCAGAAAACATTAGATATCTAGGGCAAAGTGCACATCGGAGTCAGATGCTGGAAATTCAGAAAAAATCTTTAACAAAGCAGACAGATGCAAGACGCTACTGCAAGGAATACATGAGCGAGTTCAGGTAGGCTATGAGTACAGGGAGCTTTAGCAGAGAGAGGCATCCCCATTTTCTGCATGTCTACTGTTCTCTGTAACTAGGGACTGAATTTGTAGAACAACCACAGGTCGACAACAAGTTATAGAAAAGGAGTCACCTAGTGGCAGTTACTTTATACAGACTTTGCAAGGATAATGCAGACATTTTTTAAAGAGCGAAAGTAGCAAAATTCCTAGATATCAGGTATACTATTAGATTAACACAAGTTTTTCATTAAAAATTATTGTCCATTTAAAGTGTTTTTGAAAGATTTATAAGGCTGGAATTAGGCATTCAATTTCTGTGGCAGTATTTGGTGAATTTTTTTGAGCCAAATCCAGTGCTGGTTTTGAAAGGAATGGCTCAAACCTTTCCTTCCTGCTGGATCCACTTCTGATTGACTATATAAAAAAAAAAAACCTGCATGCAGCCTAATATGTCATAAAGTTGTCTACTTTGTGGTTTGAAAAATCTAAAAATCACAAAATTAATTTTTAATCCTAACAGAAGATGCCAGTAAGAACTCTGAGGGAAACGTAATGTTTTTGATAAATTATGAAGTAGAAGATGAAGATATCAAGCAACAGTCTTCAGGAGAAAACCACATTGCCCTTAATGTACATCCAGGACTTCACAGTAAAGATCTATCATATAATTCCCCTAATCATGAGGAACCTTCTCCTGACCAATCACAGATTGTTACCACATGTGCAGCTCAGGAAGGGGGTAAAAGGTTTCAATGTGGTAAACCGTTCACAAAAAATTCAGGTCTTTATAAGCACAGAAGAATTCACACAGGAGAGAAGCCGTATTCATGTTCAGAATGTGGGAAATGTTTTACAGTAAAATCAAATCTTGTTGCACATATGAGAAATCACACGGGAGAAAAGCCGTATTCATGTTCAGAATGTGGGAAGTGCTATAGAGATCAAGCATATCTTACGTTACATGAGAGAATTCACACAGGGGTAAATTCACATTCATGTTCAGAATGTGGAAAATATTTTACAAAAAAATCACAACTTACTCTACATGAGAGAATTCACACAGGAGAAAAGCCGTATTCATGTTCAGAATGTGGAAAAAGTTTTCGAGAAAAATCATACCTTGTTATACATGAGAGAATTCACACAGGAGTGAAGCCGTATTCTTGTTCAGAATGTGGGAAGTGCTTTAGACTTAAAGAACATCTTACTATACATGAGAGAATTCACACAGGAGTAAAACCATATTCATGTTCAGAATGTGGGAAATGTTTTACAATCAAATCAAGTCTTGTTAAACATAAGGTAAGTCACGCAGGAGAGAAGCCGTATTCATGTTCAGAATGTGGGAAATGTCTTCCAGATAAATCAAGTCTTGTTAAACATGAGAGAATTCACACAGGAGTGAAGCTGTATTCATGTTCAGAATGTGGGAAATGTTTTGTACTAAAATCAGGTCTTGCTGAACATGAGAGAATTCACACGGGAGAGAAGCCATATTCATGTTCAGAATGTGGGAAATGTTTTACGCATAAATCAAATCTTGTTACACATGAGAGAATTCACACAGGAGTGAAGCCGTATTCATGTTCAGAATGTGGGAAATGTTTTAGAGAAAAATCATACCTTGTTATACATGAGAGAAGTCACACAGGAGAGAAATTTTTTTCATGTTCAAAATGTGGGAAATGTTTTTCACTAAAATCAGGTCTTGCTGAACATGAGAGAATTCACACGGGAGAGAAGCCATATTCATGTTCAGAATGTGGGAAATGTTTTACGCAAAAATCAAGTCTTGTTAAACATGAGAGAATTCACACAGGAGTGAAGCCATATTCATGTTCAGAATGTGGGAAATGTTTTAGAGAAAAATCATACCTTGTTATACATGAGAGAAGACACACAGGAGATAAACTATTTTCATGTTCAAAATGTGGGAAATGTTTTGCACTAAAATCAGGTCTTGCTAAACATGAGAGAAGTCACACAGGAGAGAAGCCATATTCATGTTCAGAATGTGGGAAATGTTTTGCACGTAAACAAAATCTTGTTGCACATGAGAGAATTCACACAGGAGTGAAGCCGTATTCATGTTCAGAATGTGGGAAATGTTTTAGAGAAAAATCATACCTTGTTATACATGAGAGAAGTCACACAGGAGATAAACTATTTTCATGTTCAAAATGTGGGAAATGTTTTGCACTAAAATCAGGTCTTGCTAAACATGAGAGAAGTCACACAGGAGTGAAGCCGTATTCATGTTCAGAATGTGGGAAAAGTTTTGCACATAAACCAAGTTTTGTTAAACATGAGAAAACTCACAGAGGGGAGAAGACATTTTGATGTTCTATATATGGAAACTATTTTACATGGAAATAAAATGTTACAACTCATCAAAAAAATTGCATCAAAAAATCCTGTATTCTTGTTTGGAATGTAGGAAAAGCTATAGGAGGGGAAAAAAATATTTTTAACTCACCAGGTTATTGACAGACAATAACCCCTTGGTGACTCAGCAAATTATGGCATTGTAAACACAGACCCATTATTTTAAAATCCGATGTCTCACTTTGTGAGATTAATTTAACCCCTTAAGGACACAGCCACTTTTGGACCATATGACACAGCCTCATTTTTTAAATCTGACGTGTGTTACTTTATGTGGAAATATTTTGGGAATGCTTTTACCTATCGAAACGAGTCTGAGATTGTTTTCTCGTGATTTCTATCCTCTGAAACACCCACTCTCATCATGGGTGACTTCAACATCCCCATTGATAACCCAATCTCCTCATCTGCCTCCCAGTTTCTATCTTTAACCTCGTCCCTCGGTCTGTCACAACTTACTAACTCTCCTACACATGAAGACGGGCATTCACTTGACCTGGTCTTCTTCCGGCTCTGCTCAGTTTCTGACTTTATTAACTCTCCTCTCCCGCTTTCTGACCACAATCTTCTCTCCTTTACTATCAAATATTCTCTGCCTCCTCAGGTCATCCCTACGTATCAGACATACAGAAATCTACATGCCATTAACACTGTGAAACTCATAGACAGTCTACAGTCCTCATTGTCCCCTATCTCTTCCCTCTCCTGTCCCAATCTGGCTGCCAAACTTTATAATAACACTCTCAAAAATGCATTGGATGAAGCAGCCCCACCTACACTCCGAACCACCCGACAAAGACGACGACGACAACCCTGGCACACGCCTCAATCCCGCTTTCTTCAGCGGTGCTTGAGATGTGCCGAACGACTGTGGAGAAAATCGCATTTGGATGCAGATTTCCTCCATTACAAATTTATGCTCAAAACTTACAACTCTGCCCTTCACCGCGCCAAACAAGTCTACTTCACTTCTCTCATCTCCACACTATCTAATAATCCAAAACGCCTCTTTGATACTTTTCACTCCCTCCTTAGTCCTAAAGTGCAGACGCCAATCACAGATCTCAGTGCTGAAGACCTGGCCAATTATTTTAAAGTTAAAATTGACAACATCCGGCATAATATTCTCTCCCAGTCCCCTAGTAACATCGATCCCCTTCCCCTCCCGCACTCGCTCTTCTTCACTCTCAGCATTTGACCCAATAACTGAAGAAGAAGTCTCGAGGCTCCTCTCTTCTCGTCCTACTACCTGCCCTAGTGATCCTGTCCCCTCACACCTCCTCCAGTCCCTCTCCCCAGCTGTCACTAGTCACCTGACTAAAATATTTAACCTCTCTCTTTCCTCTGGTATCTTTCCCTCCGCTTTTAAACATGCCATTATAAACCCATTATTGAAAAAACCAACACTTGACCCATCCAGCGCTGCCAACTACCGACCAGTCTCTAATCTGCCCTTCATCTCCGAACTCCTGGAACGCTTGGTCTATTCTCGCCTTATCCGCTATCTCTCTGCTAACTCCATTCTTGACCCCTTACAATCTGGTTTCCGCACTCTACACTCCACAGAAACTGCCCTTACTAAGGTCTCAAATGATCTCTTGGCGGCTAAATCGGACGGTAAATCCTCTCTCCTGATTCTTTTGGATCTCTCTGCAGCCTTTGACACTGTAGACCACAAACTCCTACTTAACATGCTCCACTCTATTGGCCTCCAGGACGCGGCTCTCTCTTGGTTTTCCTCCTATCTCTCTGACCGCTCATTCAGTGTGTAATTTGCTGGTTCCATTTCTTCTCCTCTTCCCCTTGATATCGGGGTTCCTCAGGGATCAGTCCTAGGTCCGCTCCTCTTTTCTCTCTACACAGCTCCTATTGGACAAACCATCAGCAGATTTGGCTTCCAGTACCATCTCTACGCTGATGACACCCAATTATATACCTCTTTCCGTGACATCACCCCTGCTCTAATACAGAACACCAGTGATTGTCTGTCCGCTGTCTCTAACATCATGTCCTCTCTCTATCTGAAACTGAATCTTTCTAAAACTGAGCTCCTTGTGTTCCCACCATCTACTAACCTCCCTAAACCTGATGTCTCCATCTCTGTGTGTGGCACTATCATAACTCCTAAGCAGCACGCCCGCTGTCTCTGGGTTATTTTTGACTCAGATCTTTCCTTTACTCCTCACATACAATCACTTTCACGCTCCTGTCATTTTCACCTCAAAAACATCTCCAGAATCCGCTCTTTTCTTACGGAGGAAACTGCCAAAACTCTCATTGTTGCTCTGATTCACTCTCGTCTTGACTACTGTAACTCATTACTAGTCGGTCTTCCCCTCACTAAACTCTCCCCTCTCCAATCTATCCTCAATGCAGCAGCCAGGCTCATCTTTATGACCAACCGCTACACCAACGCCTCTAATCTGTGCCAGTCACTGCACTGGTTGCCCATCCCCTTCCGAATAAAATTCAAACTTATTACAATCACCCACAAAGCTCTCCACAGTGCTGCACCTCCTTACATCTCCTCCCTCATCTCTGTCTACCACCCTACTCGGGCTCTACGTTCTGCCAACGACCTTAGATTAAAATCCTCCATAATCCGAACCTCCCACTACCGTCTCCAGGATTTCTCTCGTGCTGCACCCGTCCTCTGGAATATGCTACCCCAGACAATCAGATTAATTCCCAATATCCACAGTTTTAAACGTGCCCTGAAAACACATCTATTTAGACAGGCCTATAACATTCCCTAATCTGACTCCTTTCCATGGCCCTCCATTTAGATTAGTCATCAGAATAAGATTCCCTCACACTCCTTCTCTTCATGTCCGTCATACACGGATACTGGCTGGTGACCGGCTCATGCAGCTTTATGTTACCACCGCATGTGTATAAAAATGGCCGGACCATTGTACAGAACAAACACTATTACACTTTGTGTCTCCCTTATGTCCTCATAGATTGTAAGCTCTTGCGAGCAGGGTCCTCACTCCCCAGGTTTGAATTGTAAATGAACTTTGTCACTATGTAATGTCTGATATTGTTTGTTTCATGTTCCCTCTAAATTGTAAAGTGCTGCGTAATATGTTGGCGCTATATAAATAAAGATTATTATTATTATTATATTGTACTTTAAGTTAGTGAAAAAATTTGGTCGATATATTCAATATTTTTGTGTGAAAAACACCAAAATTTAGAGAAAATTTTCAAAAAATTAGCATCTTCTAATTTCAAATGTATCTGCATGTAAGACAGATAGTTATACCACACAATAGTGACTAGCTAACATTTCCCATATGTGTACTTTAGATTGGCAGAATTTTTTGAACATCCTTTTATTTTTCTAGGACGTTACAAGGCTTATAAATTTAGCAGCAATTTCTCTAATTTAAAAGAAAATTTCAAAAGCCTATTTTTTTAAGGGACCAGTTCAGTTCTGAAGTGGCTTTGAGGGCCTTATATATTAGGAACCCCCACAAATCACCCCATTTTAAAAACTGCACCCCTTAAATTATTCAAAACAGCATTTAGAAAGTTTCTTAACCCTTTATGCGTTTCACAGGAATTAAAGCAAAGTGGAAGGGAAATTTGCAAATTTCATTTTGTTTTGCAGAAATTCCATTTTAATCCATTTTTCCTGTAATACTGAAGGTTTTTACCAGAGAAACACAACTGAATATTTATTGCCCTGATTTCTGAAGTTTTTAGAAATATCCCACATATGGCACTATTGCGCTACTGGACTGAAACAAAAGCCCCAGAAGCAAAGGAGCACGGAGCACCTAGAGGATTTTTGGGCCTTCCTTTCCTTAAATTATATTTCAGGCACCATGTCACGTTAGAAGAGGACTTGTGGTGCAAAAATAAAGGAAACACCCCAAAAAAGACCCCATTTGGAAACTACACCGCTTGAGGAATTCATCTAGGGGTGTAGTGAGCATTTTGACCCCACAGGTGTTTCATAGATTTCATTAGAATTGTGCAATAAAAATGAAAAATTACATTATTTTCCAATAAGATGTAGCTTTACCTCAAAATGTTTAATTTTTTTCAACAAATAAATGAGGAAAAGCACCCCAACATTTGTAAAGCAACTTCTCCAGAGTACGGAAATACCAAACATGTGGTCATAAACTGCTGTTTGGGCAAGCGGCAGGATTCGGAAGGGAAGGCACGCCATTTAGCTTTTGGAGCACTGATCTTGCTGGATTCATTTCTCTGCACCATGTCGCATTTGTAAAGCTCCTAAGGTACCAGTACAATGGAAGCCCACCAAAAGTGACTCCATTTCGGAAACTACACCCCTTGAGGAATTCATCTAGGGGTGTAGTGAGCATTTTGAACCCACAGGCATTTCATAGATTTCACTAGAATTGGGCAGTAAACATGAAAAATTTCATTTTTTTTCCACTAAGAGGTAGCTTTAGGTCAAAATGTTTTATTTTTTCATAAAATAAAGGAGAAAAAGCACAATAACATTTGTAAAGCAACTTCTCCAGAGTACGGAAATACCCCATATGTGGTAATAAACCACTGTATGAATACACATCAGGGCTCAGAAGGGAAGGAGCGCCATTTTGCTTTTGGAGAGCAGATTTTGCTGGATTGGTTTTTCTGCACCATGTCGCTTTTGCAAAGCACCTTAGGTACCAGTACAGTGGAAACTACCCAAAAGTGACTCTATTTGGCAAACTACACCCATTGAGGAATTCATCTAGGGGGGTAGTGAGCATTTTGACCCCACAGGTGTCTCATAGATTTTATTAGAAATGGGCAGTGAAATTGAAAAATTACGTTATTTTCCAATAAGACGTAGCATAAGTTCAACATTTTTCATTTTCTCATCAAATAAAGGAGAGAAAGCACTGTAATATTTGTAAAGCAACTTCTCCAGAGTACGGAAATACCCATGTGGTCATAAACTGCTATTTAGACATACAGCAAGGCTCTAAAGGGAAGGAGCGCCATTTAGTATTTGGAGTGGAGATTTTACAAGATTCGTTTTTTGACACCATGTTGCATTGAGCTATAGTACCAGTACAGTGGTACCCCTGAAAAATTACTCCGTTTTGGAAACTAAATCCCTCAAAAGAATTTATCTAGGGGTGTAGTGAGCATTTTGACCGCACAAGTGTTTTGCAAAAATGAGTAAACAATAGATGTTGCAGATTGAAAATTGCCATTTTCCACAGATATGCCATTTCAGTGCCCAGCTTGTACCACCGTAGACACACATCCCATAAATTGTTAAGCGGGTTCTCCAGAATACAGTAATACCCCATATGTGGTCATAAATTGCCATTTGGACACACTGCCAGGCTCAGTTGGACCACCATTTTGGCTTTTGAAGCGCAGATTTTGCTTGGTGTTTTAGTGGTATTTTATTTTATAATGTGGGGGCATATGTAAGCTGGGCGGAGTACATCAGGGTATATGTAAGCTGTGCGGAATACATCAGGGTATATGTAAACTGCGTAGTACATCTGGGTATATGTAAACTGTGTGTAGTACATCGGTATATGTAAGCTGGGCGGAGTGCATCAGGGCATAATAGGATGATGTAATAATGGGGAGAATGAATAATCCATGGATTGGTGTGGTACGCTTTGAGCCAATCCTTTATACACACGCCGGATTTATTGGGTATTATACAAAATATCTGCGCTCCAGTATTGCCTAATCTTTGACTTCTTCACTAGCCCTATAAACAGCACAAGGCCCTAAAGTTTCCTCATCTCTGCTGCACGGGGTCCACTTGTGGGGTCCAGCAAATGATGATGTGGGGTATTTAGTGAAATTCTACTGGACCTAAAAAATGAGTCTGGGCCGTCATGTTGCGTCATTGCGTTTTGAGAGTCATAACGTGTTATTTTTCCGTTGACGGAGCTGTGTGAGGGCTTGTTTTTTGTGGAACGAGCTGAAATTTTTACTGGTTCCATTTTGGGGTACATGCGATTTTTTTTTTTTCTATCACTATTTATTCCATTTTTTTGGGAGATAAGGAAACCAAAAACTTTTTTTTGTTGTTTTTTTTACAGTGTTCACCATGCAGTATAAACAACATGTTAACTTTATTCTGCGGGTCGATACGATTACAGTGACACCAAATTTATATGTTTTTTTTTACGTTTCACTACGTTCCCACAATAAAAATATTATTTTCTAAAAAAAAATAATGTTTTAGTCTCGCCATTTTCTGACAGCCATAACTTTTTTATTTTTTTTGTTGATATCGCTGCAGGAGGGCTTGTTTTATGCGTGACGAAATGTAGTTTCTATTGGTACCATTTTGTGTTACTTACAACTTTTTGATCACTATTTATTAAATTTTTTTTGAAGA